>NW_027458049.1:0-183298 GCF_050624435.1 Tenrec ecaudatus
CAGGTCTGGGGGCCCCTTTCCCTTAGGTTTTGGGAGCCCCAGGCCTGGGGCGCCCCAACCCTTAGGATAAGGGGGGACCTGGCCTGTGTCGCCCCAGCCATTTGGATTTCGGATCCCCAGGCCTGGGGTGCCCCAGCCCTTAGGCTTTGGGAGCTCCAGGCCTGGAGCGCCCCAGCCCTTAGGCTTTGAGAGCCCCAGGCTTGGGCACCCCAGCCCTTAGGTTTTGGGAGCGCCAGGCCTGGGGCGCCCCAGCCCTTAGGCTTTGGGATCCCCAGGCTTGTGGCGCCCCAGTCCTTAGGCTTAGGAAGACCGAGGCCCGGGGCGCCCCAACACTTAGGCTTAGAGAGCCCCTGGCCCATGTCTTCCCAGCCCTTGGGCTTTGGGAACCCCAGGCCTGGGGCCCCCCAGCCCTTAGGCTGAGGGAGCCCCAGGCCTGGAGCGCCCCAGCCTTTAGGCTTAGGGAGACCCAGGCCTGGGGCGCCCCAGGCCTTAGGCTTTGGGAGTCATAGGCCTGGGGCGCCCCAGCCCTTAGGCTTAGGGAGCCCCAGGCCTGGGCGCCCCAGAACTTAGGATAAGTGAGCCCCATGTGGGCGCCACAGCCTTTAGACTTAGGGAGCCCTAAGCCTTGGACTCCCCAGCCCTTAGGATTAGGGAGCCCCAGGCCTGGGGTGCCCAAGCCCTTAGGCTTTGGGAGTCCCAGGTCTGGGGCGCCCCAGCCCTTAGGCTTTCGGAGCCCCAGGTCTGGGGCAAACCAGCCCTTAGGCTTAGGGAGCCCCAGACCTGGGGCGCCCCAGCCATTAGGCTTTGAGAGCGCCAGGCCTGGGGCGCCCCAGCCCTTAGGCTTTGGGAGCCCCAGGCTTGTTGCGCTCCGGACCTTAGGCTTAGGAAGCCCCAGGCCCGGGACGCCCCAGCCCTTAGGCAAAGGGATCCCGAGTCCCGGGGCTCCCCAGCCCTTAGGCTTTGGGAGCCCTAGGCCAGGGCCGCCCCAGCCCTTAGGCTTAGGGAGCCCCAGGCCCGGGGATCCCCAGCCCTTAGGGTTTGGGAGCCCCAAGCCTGGGGAGCCCCAGCCCTTAGGCTTAGGGAGGCCCAGGCCCGGGGCGCCCCATCCCTTAGGCTTTAGGAGCCCAAGGCCTCGGGCGCCCCATTCCTTAGGCTTAGGGAGCCCAAGGCTTGGGGCGCAGCAGCCCTTAGACTTAGGGAGCCCCAGGACTGGCGCGCCCCAGCCCTTAAGCTTTTTGAGCCCCAGGCCTGGGGCGCCCCAACATTTAGGGTTAGTGAGCCCCAGGACTGGGGCGCCCCAGCCCTTATTCTTAGGGAGTCCTAGGCCTGTGGCGCCCCAGCCCTTAGGCTTTGGGACCCCAGTCCTGGGGCGCCCCAGCGCTTAGGCTTAGGGAGCCCCAGGCCTGGGGCGCCCCAGCCCTTAGGATTTGGGAGCCCCAGGCCTGGGTGCCCAAGTCCTTAGGAAAAGGGAGCCCCAGGCCTGGGGCGCCCCAGCTTTTAGGCTTAGGGAGCCCTAGGCCTGGGATGCCCAAGCCCTTAGGCTTAGGGAGCCCCAGGACTCTGGCGCCCCAGCCCTTCGACTTTGGGAGCCGCAGGCTGGGTGCCCCAGCCCTTAAGTTTAGGGAGCACCAGGCCTGGGACGCCCCAGCCCTTAGGCTTAGGGAGCCCCAGGCCTGGGGCACCCCAGCCCTTAGGCTTTGGGAGCCCCAGACCTGGGGCACCCCAGGCCTTAGGCTTTTGGAGCGCCAGGCCTGTGGCGCCCCAGCCCTTAAGATTTGGGAGCCGCAGGCCTGGGGCGCCCCAGCTCTTAGGCTTTGGGAGCCCTAGGCCTGGGACGCTCCTGCCCTTCGGATTAGGGAGCTCCAAGCCTGGGGTGCCCCAGCCCTTAGGCTTAGGGTGCAACAGGCCTGGGGCGCCCCAGCCCTTAGGCTTAGGGAGCCCCTGGTTTGGGGCGCCCCAGCACTTAGGCTTAGGGAGCCCCAGGCCTGGGGTGCCCCAAACCTTAGGTTTAGGGAGCCCAAGCCTGGGGCGCCCCAACCTTTAGCCTTAGGGAGCCCCAGGCCTGGGACGCCCAAGCCCTTAGGCTTAGGGAGCCCCAGGTCTGGGGCGCCCCAGCCCTTCGACTTTGGGAGCCACAGGCCTGGGACGCCCAAGCCCTTAGGCTTAGGGAGCCCCAGGCCTGGGGCGCCACAGCCCTTAGTATTTGGGATGCCCAGGACTGGGGCGCCCCAACCATTAGGCTTACGTAGCCCCAGGCCTTGGGCGCCCCAGCACTTAGGTTTGGGAGCCCCAGGCTTAGGGCACCCCAACCCATAGGCTTAGGGAGCGCCAGGCCTGGGGTGCCCCAGCCCTTAGGCTTAGGGAGCCCTAGGCCTGGGGCGCCCAGCCCTTAGGCTTAGTTAGCCCCAGGCCTGTGGCGCCCCAGCCCTTAGGCTTTGGGAGCCCCAGGCCTAGTGCGCCCCATCCCTTAGGCTTAGGGAGCCTCAAGCCTTGGGCGCCCCAGCCTTAAGGCTTAGGGAGCCCCAAGCCTGGTGCGCCCCAGCTCTTAGAATTAGGGATCCCCTGGCCTGGGGCGCCCCAGCCCTTAGGTTTTGGGAGCCCCAGGCCTGGGGCGCCCCATCCCTTAGCCTTCGGGAGCCAAAGGCCTGGGGTGCCCAGCCCTTAGGCTTTGGGAGCCCCAGGCCTGGGGCGCATCAGCCCTTTGGCTTTGGGAGCCCCAGTCCTGGGGTGCCCCAGCCCTTAAGCTTTGTGAGCTGCAGGCCTGGTTTGCCCCAGCCCTTAAGTTTAGGGGGCCCCAGGCCTGAGACGCCCCAGCCCTTAAGATTTGGGAGACGCAGGCCTGTGGCGCCCCAGACCTTAAGCTTAGGGAGCCCCAGGCCTGGGGTGCCCCAGCCCTTAGGCTTAGGGAGCTCCAAGCTTGGGGCGCCCCCACACTTAGGCTTAGGGAGCCCCTGCTCTGGGGCGCCCCAGCACTTAGGCTTAGGGAGCCCCAAGCCAGGGGCGCCCAAACCCTTAGGCTTAGAGAGCCCCAGGCCTGAGGCTCCCCAACCCTTAGGCTTAGAGAGCCCCAGACCTGTGGTGCCCCAGCAATTAGGCTTAGAAAGCCCCAGGCCTGGGTGCCCCTGCACTTACGCTTAGGGTGCCCTAGGCATGAGGCGCCCCAGCCCTTAGGCTTAGGGAGCCCCAGGCCTGTGGCGCCCCAGCCCTTTGGCTTTGGGAGTCCCAGGCCTGGGCGCCCCAGCCCTTAGGCTTTGGGAGTCCCAGGCCTGGGGTGCCCCAGCCCTTAGGCTTAGGGAGCCCCAGTCCTGTGGCGCCCCATCCCTTAGGCCTTGTGAGCCGCAGACCTGGGGCGCCCCAGCCCTTAAGATTAGGGATCCCAGGCCTGAGATGCCCCAGCCCTTAGGCTTTGGGAGTCCCAGGCCTGGTGATTCCCAGCTCTTTGACTTAGGGAGCCCCTGCCATGGGGCGCCACAGGCCTTAAGTTTTGGGAGTCCCAGGCCTGGGGTGCCCCAACCCTTAGCCTTAGGGAGCCCCAGGCCTGGGGCACCCTAGCCCATAGGCTTTGGGAGCCCCTGGCCTGAGGCGCCCCAGCCCTTAGGCTTTGGGATCCCAAGGCCTGGGGCGCCCCAGGCATTAGGTTTGGGAGCCCCAGGCCTGGGGTTCCCCAGCCTTTATGCTTTGGGAGCCGCAAGCCCGGGGCGCCCCAGCCCTTAGGCTTTGTGAGCCCCAGGCCTGCGGAGCCCCAGCCCTTAGTCTTTGGGAGCCCAAGGCCAGGGGCGCCCCAGCCCTTAGGCTTTGGGAGCCCCAGGCCAGGGGCGCCCCAGCCCTTAGGCTTTGGGAGCCCCAGGCCTTAGAAACGCCAGCCCTTCGGCTTAGGGAGCTCCAAGCCTGGGGCGTCCCAGTCCTTGGGTTTTGGGAGGCCCAGGCCTGAGGCGCCCCAGCCATTGGGCTTTGTGAGCCCCAGGCCTGGGGAGCCCCAGCCCTTTGGCTTTGGGAGCCCCAGGCCAGGGGCGCCCCTGCCCTTGCCTTAGGGAGCCCCAGGCCTGGGACACCCTAGCCCTTCGGCTTAGGGAGGCCCAGGCCTGGGGCGCCCCAGCTCTTGGGCTTAGAGAGCCCCAGGCCTGGGCCGTCCTAGCCCTTAGGCTTTGGGAGCCCTTGGCCTGGGACGCTCCTGCCCTTCGGATTAGGGAGCTCCAAGCCTGGGGTGCCCCAGCCTTTAGGCTTAGGGTGCCCCAGGCCTGGGGCGCCCCAGCCCTTAGGCTTAGGGAGCCCCTGGTTTGGGGCGCCCCAGCACTTAGGCTTAGGGAGCCCCAGGCCTGGGGTGCCCCAAACGTTAGGTTTAGGGAGTCCAGGCCTGGGGCGCCCCAACCCTTAGCCTTAGGGAGCCCCAGGCCTGGGGGGCCCAGCCCTTAGGCTTTGGGAGACCCAGGCTTGGGTCGCATCAGCTCTTAGGCTTAGGGAGCCCCATGCTTGGGGCGCCCCAGCCCTTAAGTTTAGGGAGCCCCAGACCTGGGACGCCCCAGCCCTTAGGCTTAGGAAGCCCCAGGACTGGGGCGCCCCAGCCCGTAGACTTTGGGAGCCGCAGGCCTGGGGCGCCCCAGCCCTTAAGTTTAGGGAGCACCAGGCCTTGTGCGCCCCAGCCCTTAGGCTTTGGGAGCCCCAGGACTGGGGCGCCCCAGCCCTTATACTTTGGTAGCCGCAGGCCTGGGGCGCCCCAGCCCTTATGTTTAGGGAGCACCAGGCCTGGGGCACCCCAGCACTTAGGCTTTGGGAGCCCCAGACCTGGGGCGCCCCAGGCCGTAGGCTTTGGGAGCGCCCGGCCTGTGGCGCCCCAACCTTTAGGATTTGGGAGCCGCAGGCCTGGGGCGCCCCAGCCCTTAGGCTTAGGGAGTCCCCGGCCTGGGGCGCCACAGCCCTTAATCTTAGGGAGCGCTAGGCCAGATGAGTCCCAGCCATTAGGTTTTGGTAGCCCCAGCTCTGGGGCGCCCCAGCCCTTAGGCTTTGGGAGCCCCAGGCCTGGGGCGCCCCAGCCTTAAGGCTTAGGGAGCCCCAACCCTGGTGCGCCCCAGCTCTTAGAATTAGGGATCCCCTGGCCTGGGGCGCCCCAGCCCTTAGGTTTTGTGAGCCGCAGGCCTGGGGCGCCCCAGCACTTAAGTTTAGGGAGCCCCAGGCCTGAGACTCCCCAGCCTTTAGGCTTAGGGAGCCCCAGGCCTGGGTTGCCCCAGCCCTTAGGTTTGGGAGCCCCAACCTTGGGCGCCCCAGCCCTTAGGCTTTGGGAGCACCAGTCCTGTGGCGCCCCAGCCCTTAAGATTTGGGAGACGCAGCCTGTGGCGCCCCAGACCTTACGTTTAGGGAGCCCCAGGCCTGGGTTGCCCCAGCCCTTAGACGTTGGGAGCCCCAGGCCTGTGGCGTACCAGCTCTTAGGCTTTGGGAGCCCCAAGCCTGGGACGCCACAGCTTTAGGCTTTGGGAGCCCCAGGTCTGGGGCAACCCAGCCCTTAGCCTTAGGGAGCCCCAGGCCTGGGGCGCCCCAGTCCTTAGGCTTAGGAAGCCCCAGGCCTGGGACGCCTCAGTCCTTGGGCTTAGGGAGCCCAAGGCCTGGGACGCCTCAACCCTTCGGCTTAGGGAGCTCCAAGCTTGGGGCGCAACCACACTTAGGCTTAGGGAGCCCCTGGTCTGGGGCGCCCCAGCACTTAGGCTTAGGGAGCCCCTGGTCTGGGGCGCCCCAGTACTTAGGCTTAGGGAGCCCCAGGTCAGGGGCGCCCAAACCCTTAGGCTTAGAGAGCCCCAGGCCTGAGGCTCCCCAAACCTTAGGCTTAGAGAGCCCCAGACCTAGGGCGCCCCAGCAATTAGGCTTAGAAAGCCCCAGGCCTGGGTGCCCCTGTCCTTACGCTTAGGGTGCCCTAGGCCTGAGGCGCCCCAGCCCTTAGGCTTTGGGAGTCCCAGGCCTGGGGCGTCCCAACCCTTAGGCTTTGGAACCCCAGGCCTGGGCGCCCCAGCCCTTCGGCTTTGGGAACCCAAGGCCTGGTGCACCCAGCCCTTAGACTTAGGGAGCACCAGGCCTTGGGGCCCCAGCCCTTAGGCTTAGGGAGCCCCAGGCCTGGGGTGCCCCAGCCCTTAGGTTTGGGAGCCCCAACCTGCGGCGCCCCAGCCCTTAGGCTTTGGGAGCGCCAGGCCTGTGGCGCCCCAGCCCTTAAGATTTGGGAGACGCAGGCCTGTGGCGCCCCAGACCTTAAGCTTAGGGAGCCCCAGGCCTGGGGTGCCCCAGCCCTTGGACGTTGGGAGCCCCAGGCTTGTGGCGTACCAGCTCTTAGGCTTTGGGAGCCCCAAGCCTGGGACGCCCCAGCTTTAGGCTTTGGAGCCCCAGGTCTGGGGCGCCCCAGCCCTTAGGCTTTGGGAGCCCCAGGCGTGGGGAGCCCCAGCTGTTAGGCTTAGGAAGCCCCAGGCCTGGGGCACCCTAGCCCATAGGCTTTGGGAGCCCCAGGCCTGAGGCGCCCCAGCCCTTAGGCTTTGGGATCCCAAGGCCTGGGGCGCCCCAGGCATTAGGTTTGGGAGCCCCAGGCCTGGGGTTCCCCAGCCCTTATGCTTTGGGAGCCGCAAGCCCGGGGCGCCCCAGCCCTTAGGCTTTGTGAGCCCCAGGCCTGCGGCGCCCCAGCCCTTAGGCTTTGGGAGCCCCAGGCCAGGGGCACCACAGTCCTTAGGCTTTGGGAACCCCAGGCCTTAGAAGCGCCAGCCCTCGGCTTAGGGAGCTCCAAGCCTGGGGCGCCCCAGTCCTTGGGTTTTGGGAGGCCCATGCCTGAGGCGCCCCAGCCATTGGGCTTTGTGAGCCCCAGGCCTGGGGCGCCCCAGCCCTTTGGCTTTGGGAGCCCCAGGCCAGGGGCGCCCCAGCCCTTGCCTTAGGGAGCCCCAGGCCTGGGACACCCTAGCCCTTCGGTTTAGGGAGGCCCAGGCCTGGGGCGCCGGAGCTCTTGGGCTTCGAGAGCCCCAGGCCTGGGCCGCCCCAGCCCTTAGACTTTGGGAGCCCTTGGCCTGGGACGCTCCTGCCCTTCGGATTAGGGAGCTCCAAGCCTGGGTTGACCCAGCCCTTAGGCTTAGGGTGCCCCAACTTGGGGCGCCCCAGCTCTTAGGCTTAGGGAGCCCCTGGTTTGGGGCGCCCCAGCACTTAGGCTTAGGGAGCCCCAGGCCTGGGGTGCCCCAAACCTTAGGTTTAGGGAGTCCAGGGCTGGGGCGCCCCAACCCTTAGCCTTAGGGCGCCCCAGGCCTGGGGGGCCCAGCCCTTAGGCTTTGGGAGACCCAGGCTTGGGGCGCCAAAGCCCTTAAGTTTAGGGAGCCCCAGGCCTGGGGCGCCCCAGCCCTTAGACTTTGGGAGCCGCAGGCCTGGGGCGCCCCAGCCCTTAAGTTTAGGGAGCACCAGGCCTGGTGCGCCCAGCCCTTAGGCTTTGGGAGCCCCAGGACTGGGGCGCCCCAGCCCTTAGAATTTGCGAGCCGCAGGCCTGGTGCGCCACAGCCCTTAAGTTTAGGGAGCACCAGGCCTGGGGCACCCCAGCACTTAGGCTTTGGGAGCCCCAGACCTGGGGCGCCCCAGGCCTTAGGCTTTGGGAGCGCCAGGCCTGTGGCGCCCCAGCCTTTAGGATTTGGGAGCCGCAGGTCTGGGGCGCCCCAGCCCTTAGACTTTGGGAGCCGCAGGCCTGGGGCGCCCCAGCCCTTAAGTTTAGGGAGCACCAGGCCTGGTGCGCCCCAGCCCTTAGGCTTTGGGAGCCCCAGGACTGGGGCGCCCCAGCCCTTAGAATTTGCAAGCCGCAGGCCTGGGGCGCCACAGCCCTTAATTTTAGGGAGCACCAGGCCTGGGGCACCCCAGCACTTAGGCTTTGGGAGCCCCAGGGCTGTGGCGCACCACCTCTTAGGCTTTGGGAGCCCCAGGCCTGGGACACCCATGCTTTAGCCTTAGGGAGCCCCAGGCCTGGGGCGCCACAGCCCTTAATCGTAGGGAGCCCTAGGCCAGAGGAGTCCCAGCCATTAGGTTTTGGTAGCCCCAGCTCTGGGGTGCCCCAGCCCTTAGGCTTTGGGAGCCCCACGCCTGGGGCGCCACAGCCCTTAGTATTTGGGATGCCCAGGTCTGGGGCGCCCCAACCATTAGGCTTTTGGAGCCCCAGGCCTGGGGCGCCCCAGCACTTAGGTTTGGGAGCCCCAGGCCTAGGGCACCCCAACACATAGGCTTAGGGAGCGCCAGGCCAGGGTCACCCCGGCCCTTAGACTTAGGGAGCCCTAGGCCTGGGGCACCCAGCCCTTAGGCTTAGTTAGCCCCAGGCCTGTGGCGCCCCAGCCCTTAGGCTTTGGGAGCCCCAGGCCTAGTGCGCCCCAGACCTTAGGCTTAGGGAGCCTCAAGCCTTGGGCGCCCCAGCCTTAAGGCTTAGGGAGCCCCAAGCCTGGTGCGCCCCAGCTCTTAGAATTAGTGATCCCCTGGCCTGGGCGCCCCAGCCCTTAGGTTTTGGGAGCCCCAGGCCTGGGGCGCCCCATCCCTTAGCCTTCGGGAGCCAAAGGCCTGGGGTGCCCAGCCCTTAGGCTTTGGGAGCCCCAGGCCTGGGGCACATCAGCCCTTAGGCTTTGGGAGCCCCAGTCCTGGGGCGCCCCAGCCCTTAGGCTTTGTGAGCCGCAGGCCTGGGGCGTCCCAGCCCTTAAGTCTCCAATATCGCCCTCTGGTGGGCTTCTGGTCGACCCGTGCCACTAACCCCGCTCAGCCTTCACGGGGTGTCCACCGGTCACCTTGCTTGTAGACCATGGGCTCTCGCCACTATTCAACAAGATGGGCTCCTGATGCGACATGGTGAACTTTACTCGAGTCACTCTCGTGTTCTTTTTCACGTAAACCAAATCCACAGGTATCCGTGCCCATATGCAAGCAGTCCTTTTATTGCTGCATTTCTCCGACCTCCACACCATATGTAGATCCACGTGGACACCCAGCAAGCAATTCAGCCTGCTCACAGGCTCTCTTTAACACACAGTCCCAGGGAGATGTTTTCTCCCTACTCCGATTTTTTTTTTAAACTTCTGGCAAAGGCTTATGGTTCCTGAGTACACGAAAGCTCTGGTGGGCATCAATTTCACTGCATAGCTGTCTTCCCAGAGGTGGTCTAAACTCAGCTAAAGATCACCCCATTTTGGTGACTCAAAGCAAGTGGTCTTACAAACTTTCATTACTCCCACTTCCCATAGTTTCCCGAGTAAACAACCGAGTAAAGGGTGGCTTGGTCTGACCTCTGGATAGACAATGAAGAAGAATTACCATGAGGGCAAGGTCAAACATATAGCTACTCTCCATCTTAAGATGAGTTTTTCCATTGCTCCACTGCTAGGTATCCTATTTGTGACTCTGGCTCTCGTACATAAACAGGGGCACAGAAACTCATGTCTAAGTGAGACTCATATATAAAGGTTAAGTGTTCATCAAGCAGACATCTGAAAGCAGAGTGGTCCAAACCCACAAGTCCGACATTAACCCATAAACCCGCATGTCTAACACCAATTGCAATGTCCTCCTCCATCTATCAAAACAGACGACATGTTGCCGGGTGAAGGAGGAGAGCCGAGGCAGTGAATGTGTAAGCAGAGCAGCATCGGCAGTGGATATGTCAGCATATCTCTGCACAGCTACTCCAACAACCCTGGCTTCCTTTCGGTAAGTACATGTGTCTTCGGCTCAGGGAAGGCTTGCCAAAAAGGAACCTAGACAGCTAAAGCAGGGAACAAGGTGAGGCAGCTGCACCCTACACCCATTTTCAGAAATGAAGAGACCCAACTAGAATGGCAATGCTCAAGGAGCCATTGATCCCTCCGCCCCTCATTTAACCGCACGTGTGTATCGCCCAGGTTGGCAAATCCACGAATTAAATCCACATTTGTGAACCTGGCACCCGTTCAAAATTCTTTAACCCCAACATGGAATTAAGTAACATCAGGACCTTAATTCTAAAACTTATGGAATGTTCCCCCACTCGGAGAGTTAGTAAGCCAACTACTCTGTGCCTTTATACGCCAAATTTTAGCTATTCACTATATGTATGGCCAACTAATATAAAACCAGTGCTCAGAGGAAACAATCATTGCTCGCTATGAAGAAATCTTCATTCCAATAGGAACCTTTCAAAGTCTGTGTCCATCGGCAAAATCAAAGCCGGACAGGCCGTGCATAAAGTCAGCACTCTTAGGCACCAGTTCACAGTCCCCAATATCGCCCTATGGTGGGCTTCTGGTCGACCCATACAGGCTACCTCACTCAGCCTTCACGGGGTGTCCACTGTTACCTTGCTTGTAGACCATGGGCTCTCGCCACTATTCAACATGTTGGGCTCCTGATGCGACCGGGTGAACTTTACTCGAGTCACCTTTGTGTTCTCCTTTTCAGGTAAACCAAATCCACAGGTATCCGTGCCCATACGCAAGCGGTCCTGTATTTGCTGCATTTCTCCGACCTCCACACTATATGTATATCCACGTGGAACCCAGCATGCAATTCAGCCTGCTCACAGGCTCTCTTTAACACACAGTCCCAGGGAGATGTTTTCTCCATAATCCCAGATTTTTTTTTTAACTTCTGGCCAAGTCTTATGGTTCCTGAGTACACGAAAGCACTGGTGGGGATCTATTTCACTGCATAGCTGTCTTCCCAATGGTGGTGTAAACCCAGCTAAAGATCACCCCATTTTGGTGGCTCAAAGCAAGTGGGCTTACAAACTTTCATTTTTCCCACTTCCCATAATTTCACCAGAAAACAACCGAGTAAAGGGTGGCTTTGTCTGACCTCTACATAGACAAGAAAGAAGAATTACCATGAGGGCAAGGTCAAACAAATAGCTACTCTCCATCTTAAGATGAGTTTTTCCATTGCCCCACTGCTAGGTATCCTATTTGTGACTCTGGCTCTCATAGAGAAACAGGGGCACAGAAACTCATGTCTAAGTGAGACTCATATATAACGGTTAAGTGTTCATTAAGCAGACATCCGAAAGCAGTATGGTCCAAACCCACAAGTCCGACATTAACGCATTAACCCACATGTCTAACACCAATTGCAACGTCCTCCTCCATATTTCAAAACAGACGACATGTTGCTGGCTGAAGGAGGAGAGACGAGGCAGTGAATGTGTAAGCAGCGTGGGCCGTGGATATGTCAGCATAACTCTGCACGGCTACTCAACAGCCCCGGCTTCCTCTGGGTAGGTCCATGTGTCTCGGCTTAGGGACGTATTGCAGGAAAGGAGCCTTGACAGCTAATGCAGGGAACAAGCTGAGGCATCTGCACTCTGCTCCCAAGTTCAGAAATTAAGAGACCCAACTAGAATGGCAATGCTCAAGAAGCCATTGATCCCTCCGCCCTTCATTTTACCGCACGTGTGTATCACCCAGGTTGGCACAATCCACGAACTAAATCCACATTTGTGAACCTGGCACCCGTTTAGAATTCTTTAATCACAACATGGAATTAAGTTACATCAGACCTGAATTCTAAAACTTATGGAATGTTCCCCCACTCAAAAAGTTTGTAAGACAACTGCTCTGTGCCTTTATACACCAAATTTTAGCTATTCACTTTATCTATGGCCCAAAATATAAAACAAGTGCTCAGAGGAAATATCATTGCTCGCCATGAAGAAAACTTCATTCCAATAAGAACCTTTCAAAGTCTGTGTCAATCGGCAAAATAATAGCCGGACAGGCTGTGCATAAAGTCAGCACTCTTAGGCACCAGTTCAAAGTCTCCAATATCGTCCTCTGGTGTGCTTCTTGTCGACCCGTACCGGGGACCTCGCTCAGTCACGGGGTATCCACCGGTCACCTTGCTTGTAGACCATGGGCTCTCGCCCCTATTCAACAAGTTCGGCTCCTGATGCGACGTGGTGAACTTTACTCGAGTCACCCTCGTGTTCTCCTTTTCAGGTAAACAAATCCACAGGTATCCGTGCCCATACGCAAGCAGTCCTTTTATTGCTGCATTTCTCCGACCTCCACACCATATGTAGATCCACGTGGACACTCAGCAAGCAATTCAGCCTGCTCACTGGCTCTCTTTAACACACACTCCCAGGGAGATGTTTTCTCCCTAATCCCAGATTTATTTTTTTTTACTTCTGGCCAAGTCTTATGGTTCCTGAGTACACCAAAGCACTGGTGGGCATCTATTTCACTGCATAGCTGTCTTCCCAGAAGTGGTCAAAACCCAGCTAAAGATCAACCCATTTTGGTGGCTCAAGCAAATGGGCTTACAAACTTTCATTTTTCCCCCTTCCCATAGTTTCCCCAGAAAACAACCGAGTAAAGGGTGGCTTTGTCTGACCTCTGGATAGACAACGAAGAAGAATTACCATGAGGGCAAGGTCAAACATATAGTTACTCTCCATCTTAAGATGAGTTTTTCCATTGCCCCACTTCTAGGTATCCTATTTGTGACTCTGGATCTCATAGAGAAACGGGGGCACAGAAACTCATGTCTAAGTGAGACTCATATATAAAAGTTAAGTGTT
Organism: Tenrec ecaudatus; assembly: GCF_050624435.1. Classification (NCBI taxonomy): domain Eukaryota; kingdom Metazoa; phylum Chordata; class Mammalia; order Afrosoricida; family Tenrecidae; genus Tenrec; species Tenrec ecaudatus. The sequence goes on from NW_027458049.1 coordinate 12,521, forward strand.
CATCAAGCAGACATCCGAAAGCAGTGTGGTCCAAACCCACAAGTCCGACATTAACGCATTAACCCACATGTCTAACAACAATTGCAGTGTCCTCCTCAATCTTTCAAAACAGATGACATGTTGCTGGCTGAAGGAGGAGAGATGAGGCAGTGAATGTGTAAGCAGAGCACCGTGGGCCGTGGATATGTCAGCATATCTCTACACGGCTACACCAACAGCCCGGTTTTCCTCTGGGTAGGTCCATGTGTCTTCGGCTCAGGGACGCCTTGCCGGAAAGGAGCCTTGACAGCTAAAGCAGGGAACAAGGTGAGGCAGCTGCACCATGCTCCCACTTTCAGAAATGAAGAGACCCAACTAGAATGGCAGTGCTCAAGGAGCCATTGATCACACCGCCCTTCATTTAACCGCACGTGTGTATCGCCCAGGTTCGCACAATCTACGAACTAAATCCACATTTGCGAACCTTGCACCCGTTCAAAATTCTTTAACCCCAACATGGAATTAAGTAACAACAGGACCTTAATTCAAAGCCTTATGGAATGTTCCCCCACTCAGAAAGTTTGTAAGCCAACTACTCTCTGCCATTATACGCCAAAATTTAGCTATTCACTTTATCTATGGCCCAAAATATAAAACAAGTGCTCAGAGGAAACAATCATGGCTCGCCATGAAGAAATCTTCATTCCAATTAGAACCATTCAAAGTCTGTGTACATCGGCAAAATCAAAGCAGGACATGCCGTGCATAAAGTCAGCACTCTTAGGCACCAGTTCACAGTCTCCAATATCGTCCTGTGGTGGGCTTCTTGTCGACCCGTACCGGGGACTTCACTCAGCCTTCACGGGGTATCCACCGGTCACCTTGCTTGTAGACCATGGGCTCTCGCCACTATTCAACAAGTTGGGCTCCTGATGCGACGTGGTGAACTTTATTCGAGTCACCCTCGTGTTCTCATTTTCAGGTAAACCAATTCCACAGGTATCCGTGCCCATATGCAAGCAGTCCTTTTATTGCTGCATTTCTCCGACGTCCACACCACATGAAGATCCACGTGGACACTCAAGAAGCAATTCAGCCTGCACACAGGCTGTCTTTAACACACAGTCCCAGGGAGATGTTTTCTCCCTACTCCCAGATTTTTTTTTTTACTTCTGGCAAGTCTTATGATTCCTAAGTACACCAAAGAACTGGTGGGCATCTATTTCACTGCATACCTGTCTTCCCAGAGGTGGTCAAAACCCAGCTAAAGATCACCCCATTTTGGTGGCTCAAGCAAATGGGCTTACAAACTTTCATTTTTCCCCCTTACCCTAGTTTCCCCTGAAAACAACCGAGTAAAGGGTGGCTTTGTCTGACCTCTGGATCGACAAGGAAGAAGAATTACCATGAGGGCAAGGTCAAACATATAGTTACTCTCCATCTTAAGATGAGTTTTTCCATTGCCCCACTGCTAGGTATCCTATTTGTGACTCTGGCTCTCGTAGAGAAACAGGGGCACAGAAACTCATGTCTAAGTGAGACTCATATATAAAGGTTAAGTGTTCATCAAGCAGACATCTGAAAGCAGTGTGGTCCAAACCCACAAGTCCGACATTAACCCATTAACCCACATGTCCAAGACCAATTGCAATGTCCTCCTCCATCTTTCAAAACAGACGACATGTTGCAGGCTGAAGGAGGGGGGCTGAGACAGTGAATGTGTAAGCAGAGCCGCGTGGTCTGTGGATATATCAGCATATCTCTGCACGGCTACTCCAACAACCCGGGCTTCCTTTGAGTAAGTACATGTGTCTTCGGCTCAGGGACGTCTTGCCGGAAAGGAGCCTTGACAGCTAAAGCAGGGAACAAGCTGAGGCAGCTGCACCCTGCTCCCACGTTCAGAAATGAAGAGACCCAACTAGAATGGCAATGCTCAAGGAGCCATTGTCACTCCGCCCTTCATTTAACCGCACGTGTGTACCGCCCAGGTTGGCACAATCCACGAACTAAATCCACATTTGCGAACCTGGCACCCGTTCAAAATTCTTTAACCCCAACATGGAATTAAGTAACATCAGGACCTTAATTCTAAAACTTATGGAATGTTCCCCCAAACGGAAAGTTTGTAAGCCAACTACTCTGTGCCTATATACGCCAAATTTTAGCTATTCTCTTTATGTATGGCCCACTAATATAAAACCAGTGCTCAGAGGAAACAATCATTGCTCGCTATGAAGAAATCTTCATTCCAATTGGAACCTTTCAAAGTCTGTGTCCATCGGCAAAATCAAAGACGGACAGGCCGTGGATAAAGTAAGCACTCTTAGGCACCAGTTCACAGTCCCCTATATCGCCCTATGGTGGGCTTCTGGTCGACCCGTGCCGGCTACCTCGCTCAGCCTTCACGGGGTGTCCACTGGTCACCTTGCTTGTAGACCATGGGCTCTCGCCACTATTCAACAAGTTAGGCTCCTTATGCGACGTGGTGAACTTTACTCGAGTCACCCTCGTGTTCTCCTTTTCAGGTAAACCAAATCCACAGGTATCCGTGCCCATACGCAAGCAGTCCTTTTATTGCTGCATTTCTCCGACCTCCACACCATATGTAGAGCCACGTGGACACCCAGCAAGCAATTCAGGCTTCTCACAGGCTCTCTTTAACACACAGTCCCAGGGAGATGTTTTCTCCATAATCCCAGATTTTTTTTTTTAACTTCTGGCCAAGTGTTATGGTTCCTGAGTACACGAAAGCACTGGTGGGCATCTATTTCACTGCATAGCTGTCTTCCCAGAGGTGGTGTAAACCCAGCTAAAGATCACCCCATTTTGGTGGCTCAAAGCAAGTCGGCTTACAAACTTTCATTTTTCCCACTTCCCATATTATCCATAGAAAACATCCGAGTAAAGGGTGGCTTTGTCTGACCTCTGGATAGACAAGGAAGAAGAATTACCACGAGGGCAAGGTCAAACAAATAGCTACTCTCCATCTTAAGATGAATTTTTCCATTGCCCCACTGCTAGGTATCCTATTTGTGACTCTGGCTCTCGTAGAGAAAAAGGGGCACAGAAAATCATGTCTAAGTGAGACTCATATATAAAGGATAAGTGTTCATCAAGCAGACATCCGAAAGCAGTGTGGTCCAAACCCACAAGTCCGACATTAACCCATTAACACACATGTCTAACACCAATTGCAGTGTCCTCCTCCATCTTTCAATACAGATGACATGTTGCTGTCTGAAGGAGGAGAGACGAGGCAGTGAATGTGTAAGCAGAGCAGCGTGGGCAGTGGATATGTCAGCATATCTCTACATGGCTACTCCAAAAGCCTGGGCTTCCTATGGGTAGGTCCATGTGTCTTCGGCTCAGGGAGGTCTTGCCGGGAAGGATCCTTGACAGCTAAAGCAGGGAACAAGGTGAGGCAGCTGCACCCTGCTCCCACGTTCAGAAATGAAGAGACCCAACTAGAATGGCAATGCTCAAGGAGCCATTGATCACTCCGCCCTTCATTTAACCGCATGTGTGTATCGCCCAGGTTGGCACAATCCACGAACTAAATCCAAATTTGCAAAAATGGCACCCGATCAAAATTCTTTAACCCCAACATGGAATTAAGTAACATCAGGACCTTAATTCTAAAACTTATGGAATGTTCCCCCACTCAGAAAGTTTGTAAGCCAACTACTCTGTGCCATTATACGCCAAAATTTAGCTATTCACTTTATCTATGGCCCGAAATATAAAACAAGTGCTCAGAGGAAACAATCATTGCTCGCTATGAAGAAATCTTCATTCCAATAGGAACCATTCAAAGTCTGTCTCCATCGGCAAAATCAAAGCCGGACAGGCCGTGCATAACTCAGCACTCTTAGGCACCAGTTCACAGTCTCCAATATCGTCCTCTGGTGGGCTTCGGGTCGACCCGTGCCAGTTACCTCGCTCAGCCTTCACGGGGTATCCACCGGTCAACTTGCTTGTAGACCATGGGCTCTCGCCACTATTCAACAAGTTGGGCTCCTGATGCGACGTGGTGAACTTTACTCGAGTCACCCTCGTGTTCTCCTTTTCAGGTAAACCAAATCCACAGGTATCCGTGCCCATATGCAAGCAGTCCTTTTATTGCTGCATTTCTCCGACCTCCACACCACATGTAGATCCACGTGGACACTCAGGAAGCAATTCAGCCTGCTCACAGTCTCTCTTTAACACACAGTCCCTGGGAGATGTTTTGTCCCTACTCCCAGATTTTTTTAAACTTCTGGCAATGACATATGGTTCCAGAGTACAGGAAAGCACTGGTGGGCATCAATTTCACTGCATAGCTGTCTTCCCAGAGGTGGTCTAAACCCAGCTAAAGATCACCCCATTTTGGTGGCTCAAAGCAAGTGGGCTTACAAACTTTCATTTTCACCACTTCCCATAGTTTCCCCAGAAAACAACCGAGTAAAGGGTGGCTTTGTCTGACCTCTCGATAGACAAGAAAGAATTACCATGAGGACAAGGTCAAACAAATAGCTACTCTCCATCTTAAGATGAGTTTTTCCATTGGCCCACTGCTAGGTATCCTATTTGTGACTCTGGCTCTCGTAGAGAAACAGGGGCACAGAAACTCATGTCTACGTGACACTCATATATAAAGGTTAAGTGTTCATCAAGCAGACATCTGAAAGCAGTGTGGTCCAAACCCACAAGTCCGACATTTACCCATTAACCCGCATGTCGAACACCAATTGCAATGTCCTCCTCCATCTTTCAAAACAGACGACATGTTGCCGGCTGAAGGAGGAGATCCTAGGCAGTGAATGTGTAAGCAGAGCCGCTAGGGCAGTGAATATGTCAGCATATCTCTGCACGGCTTCTCCAACAGCCCGAACTTCCTCTGGGTAGGTCCATGTGTCTTCGGTTCAGGACGTCTTGCCGGAAAGGAGCCTTGACAACTAAAGCAGGTAAGAAGCTGAGGCAGCAGCACCCTGCTCCCACGTTCAGAAATGAAAAGACCCAACTAGAATGGCAATGCTCAAGGAGCCATTGATCCCTCCGCCCTTGATTTAACCGCACGTGTTTATCGCCCAGGTTGGCACAATCCATGAACTAAATCCAAATTTGCAAACCTGGCACCCGATCAAAATTCTTTAACCCCAACATGGAATTAAGTAACATCAGGACCTTAATTCTAAAACTTATGGAATGTTCCCCGACTCAGAATGTTTGTAAGCCAACTACTCTGTGCCTTTATACGCCAAATTTTAGCTATTAACTTTATTTTTGGCCCACTAATATAAAACCAGTGCTCAGAGGAAACAATCATTGCTCGCCATCAAGAAATCTTCATTCTAATAGGAACCTTTGAAAGTCTGTGTTAATCGGCAAAATCAAAGCGGACTGGCTGTGCATAAAGTCAGCACTCTTAGGCACCAGTTCACAGTCCCCAATATCGCCCTCTGGTGGGCTTCTGGTCGACCCGTGCCGGTACCTCACTCAGCCTTCATGGGGTGTCCACTGGTCACCTTGCTTTTAGACCATGGGCTCTCGCCACTATTCAACAAGTTGGGCTCCTGATGCGACGTGGTGAACTTTACTCGAGTCACCCTCGTGTTCTGCTTTTCAGGTAAACAAATCCACAGGTATCCGTGCCCATACGCAAGCAGTCCTTTTATTGCTGCATTTCCCCGACCTCCACACCATATGTAGATACACGTGGACACCCAGCAAGCAATTCAGCCTGCTCACAGGCTCTCTTTAACACACACTCCCAGGGAGATGTTTTCTCCATAATCCCAGATATTTTTTTTAATTTCTGGCAAAGACTTATGTTTCCTGAGTACAACAAAGCACTGGTGGGCATCTATTTCACTGCATAGCTGTCTTCCCAGAGGTGGTCATACCCGGCTAAAGATCACCCCATTTTGGTGGCTCAAGGCAAGTGGGCTTACAAACTTTCATTTTTCCCACTTCCCATATTTTCCCTAGAAAACAACCGCGTAAAGGGTGGCTTTGTCTGACTTCTGGATAGACAAGGAAGAAGAATTACCACAATGGCAAGGTCAAACAAATAGCTACTCTCCATCTTAAGATGAGTTTTTCCATTGCCCCACTGCTAGGTATCCTATTTGTGACTCTGGCTCTCGTAGAGAAACAGGGGCACAGAAACTCATGTCTAAGTGAGACTCATATGTAAAGGTTAAGTGTTCATCAAGCAGACATCTGAAAGCAGTGTGGTCCAAACCCACAAGTCCGACATTAACCCATTAACCCACATGTCCAAGACCAATTGCAATGTCCTCCTCCATCTTTCAAAACAGACGACATGTTGCAGGCTGAAGGAGGGGGGCCGAGACAGTGAATGTGTAAGCAGAGCCGCGTGGTCTGTGGATATATCAGCATATCTCTGCACGGCTACTCCAACAACCCGGGCTTCCTTTGGGTAAGTACATGTGTCTTCGGCTCAGGGACGTCTTGCCGGAAAGCAGCCTTGACAGCTAAAGCAGGGAACAAGCTGAGGCAGCTGCACCCTGCTCCCACGTTCAGAAATGAAGAGACCCAACTAGAATGGCAATGCTCAAGGAGCCATTGTCACTCCGCCCTTCATTTAACCGCACGTGTGTATCGCCCAGGTTGGCACAATCCACGAACTAAATCCACATTTGCGAACCTGGCACCCGTTCAAAATTCTTTAACCCCAACATGGAATTAAGTAACATCAGGAACTTAATTCTAAAACTTATGGAATATTCCCCGACTCAGAATGTTTGTAAGCCAACTACTCTGTGCCGATATACGCCAAATTTTAGCTATTCACTTTATGTATTGCCCACTAATATAAAACCAGTGCTCAGAGGAAACAATCATTGCTCGCTATGAAGAAATCTTCATTCTAATTGGAACCTTTCAAAGTCTGTGTCCATCGGCAAAATCAAAGACGGACAGGCCGTGGATAAAGTAAGCACTCTTAGGCACAAGTTCACAGTCCCCTATATCGCCCTCTGGTGGGCTTCTGGTCGACCCGTGCCGGCTACCTCGCTCAGCCTTCACGGGGTGTCCACTGGTCACCTTGCTTGTAGACCATGGGCTCTCGCCACTATTCAACAAGTTAGGCTCCTTATGCGACGTGGTGAACTTTACTCGAGTCACTCCTGTGTTCTCCTTTTCAGGTAAACCAAATCCACAGGTATTCGTAACCATACGCAAGCAATCCTTTTATTGCTGCATTTCTCCGACCTCCACACCATATGTAGATCCATGTGGACATCCAGCAAGCAATTCAGGCTGCTCACAGGCTCTCTTTAACACACAGTCCCAGGGAGATGTTTTCTCCATAATCCCAGATTTTTTTTTTCAACATCTGGCCAAGTCTTATGGTTCCTGAGTACACGAAAGCACTGGTGGGCATCTATTTCACTGCATAGCTGTCTTCCCAGAGGTGGTGTAAACCCAGCTAAAGATCACCCCATTTTGGTGGCTCAAAGCAAGTCGGCTTACAAACTTTCATTTTTCCCACTTCCCATATTATCCCTAGAAAACAACCGAGTAAAGGGTGGCTTTGTCTGACCTCTGGATAGACAAGGAAGAAGAATTACCACGAAGGCAAGGTCAAACAAATAGCTACTCTCCATCTTAAGATGAGTTTTTCCATTGCCCCACTGCTAGGTATCCTATTAGTGACTCTGGCTCTCGTAGAGAAAAAGGGGCACAGAATATCATGTCTAAGTGAGACTCATATATAAACGTTAAGTGTTCATCAAGAAGACATCCGAAAGCAGTGTGGTCCAAACCCACAAGTCCGACATTAACCTATTAACACACATGTCTAACACCAATTGCAGTGTCCTCCTCCATCTTTCAATACAGATGACATGTTGCTGTCTGAAGGAGGAGAGACGAGGCAGTGAATGTGTAAGCTGAGCAGCGTTGGCAGTGGATATGTCAGCATATCTCTACACGGCTACTCCAACAGCCTGGGCTTCCTCTGGGTAGGTCCATGTGTCTTCGGCTCAGGGACGTCTTGCCGGGAAGGAGGCTTGACAGCTAAAGCAGGGAACAAGGTGAGGCAGCTGCACCCTGCTCCCACGTTCAGAAATGAAGAGACCCAACTAGAATGGCAATGCTCACGGAGCCATTGATCACTCCGCCCTTCATTTAACCGCACGTGTGTATCGTCCAGGTTGGCACAATCCATGATCTAAATCCAAATTTGCAAACCTGGCACCCGATCAAAATTCTTTAACCCCAACATGGAATTAAGTAACATCAGGACCTTAATTCTAAAACTTATGGAATATTCCCCCACTCAGAAAGTTTGTAAGCCAACTACTCTGTGCCACTATACGCCAAAATTTAGCTATTCACTTTATCTATGGCCCAAAATATAAAACAAGTTCTCAGAGGAAACAATCATTGCTCGCTATGAAGAAATCTTCATTCCAATAGGAACCATTCAAAGTCTGTCTCCCATCGGCAAAATCAAAGCTGGACAGGCCGTGCATAAACTCAGCACTCTTAGGCACCAGTTCATAGTCTCCAATATCGTCCTCTGATGGGCTTCGGGTCGAACCGTGCCAGTTACCTCGCTCAGCCTTCACGGGGTATCCACCGGTCACCTTGCTTGTAGACCATGGGCTCTCGCCACTATTCAACAAGTTGGGCTCCTGATGCCTCGTGGTGAACTTTACTCGAGTCACCCTCGTGTTCTCCTTTTCAGGTAAACCAAATCCACAGGTATCCGTGCCCATTCGCAAGCAGTCCTTTTATTGCTGCATTTCTCCGACCTCCACACCACATGTAGATCCACGTGGACACTCAGGAAGCAATTCAGCCTTCTCACAGGCTCTCTTTAACCCACAGTCCCAGGGAGATGTTTTCTCCATACTCCCAGATTTTTTTTTTAACTTCAGGCAAAGACATATGGTTCCAGAGTACAGGAAAGCACTGGTGGGCATCAATTTCACTGCATAGCTGTCTTCCCAGAGGTGGTCTAAACCCAGCTAAAGATCACCCCATTTTGGTGGCTCAAAGCAAGTGGGCTTACAAACTTTCATTTTCACCACTTCCCATAGTTTCCCCAGAAAACAACCGAGTAAAGGGTAGCTTTGTCTGACCTCTCGATAGACAAGAAAGAAGAATTATAATGAGGGCAAGGTCAAACAAATAGCTACTCTCCATCTTAAGATGAGTTTTTCCATTGCCCCACTGCTAGGTATCCTATTTGTGACTCTGGCTCTCGTAGAGAAACAGGGGCACAGAAACTCATGTCTAAGTGACACTCATATATAAAGGTTAAGTGTTCATCAAGCAGACATCCGAAAGCAGTGTGGTCCAACCCCACAAGTCCGACATTTACCCATTAACCCGCATGTCTAACACCAATTGCAATGTCCTCCTCAATCTTTCAAAACAAACGACATGTTGCCGGCTGAAGGAGGAGAGCAGAGGCAATGAATGTGTAAGCAGAGCCGCGTGGGCAGTGAATATGTCAGCATATCTCTGCACGGCTACTCCAACAGCACGGGCTTCCTCTGGGTAGGTCCATGTGTCTTCGGTTCAGGACGTCTTGCCGGAAAGGAGCCTTGACAACTAAAGCAGGTAAGAAGCTGAGGCAGCTGCACCCTGCTCCCACGTTCAGAAATGAAAAGACCCAACTAGAATGGCAATGCTCAAGGAGCCATTGATCCCTCCGCCCTTGATTTAACCGCACGTGTGTATCGCCCAGGTTGGCACAATCCATGAACTAAATCCAAATTTGCAAACCTGGCACCCGATCAAAATTCTTTAACCCAAACATGGAATTAAGTAACATCAGGACCTTAATTCTAAAACTTATGGAATGTTCCCCGACTCAGAATGTTTGTAAGCCAAGTACTCTGTGCCTTTATACGCCAAATTTTAGCTATTCACTTTATGTATGGCCCACTAATATAAAACCAGTGCTCAGAGGAAACAATCATTGCTCGCCATCAAGAAATCTTCATTCTAATAGGAACCTTTCAAAGTCTGTGTTAATCGGCAAAATCAAAGCCGGATTGGCTGTGCATAAAGTCAGCACTCTTAGGCACCAGTTCACAGTCCCCAATATCGCCCTCTGGTGGGCTTCTGGTCGACCCGTGCCAGTTACCTCGCTCAGCCTTCACGGGGTATCCACCGGTCACCTTGCTTGTAGACCATGGGCTCTCGCCACTATTCAACAAGTTGGGCTCCTGATGCGACGCGGTGAACTTTACTCGAGTCACCCTCGTGTTCTCCTTTTCAGGTAAACAAATCCACAGGTATCCGTGCCCATACGCAAGCAGTCATTTTATTGCTGCATTTCTCCGACCTCCACACCATATGTAGATACACGTGGACACCCAGCAAGCAATTCAGCCTGCTCACAGGCTCTCTTTAACACACACTCCCAGGGAGATGTTTCCTCCCTAATCCCAGATATTTTTTTAACTTATGGTAAAGACTTATGGTTCCTGAGTACAACAAAGCACTGGCGGGCATCTATTTCACTGCATAGCTGTCTTCCCAGAGGTGGTCAAAACCCGGCTAAAGATCACCCCATTTTGGAGGCTCAAGGCAAGGGGGCTTACAAACTTTCATTTTTCCCACTTCCCATATTTTCCCTAGAAAACAACCGCGTAAAGGTTGGCTTTGTCTGACCTCTGGATAGACAAGGAAGAAGAATTACCACAATGGCAAGGTCAAACAAATAGCTACTCTCCATCTTAAGATGAGTTTTTCCATTGCCCCACTGCTAGGTATCCTATTTGTGACTCTGGCTCTCGTAGAGAAACAGGGGCACAGAAACTCATGTCTAAGTGACACTCATATATAAAGGTTAAGTGTTCATCAAGCAGACATCTGAAAGCAGTGTGGTCCAAACCCACAATTCCGACATTAACCCATTAACCCACATGTCCAAGACCAATTGCAATGTCCTCCTCCATCTCTCAAGACAGACGACATGTTGCAGGCTAAAGGAGGGGGCCGAGACAGTGAATGTGTAAGCAGAGCCGCGTGGTCTGTGGATATATCAGCATATCTCTGCACGGCTACTCCAACAACCCGGGCTTCCTTTGGGTAAGTACATGTGTCTTCGGCTCAGGGACGTCTTGCCGGAAAGCAGCCTTGACAGCTAAAGCAGGGAACAAGCTGAGGCAGCTGCACCCTGCTCCCACGTTCAGAAATGAAGAGACCCAACTAGAATGGGAATGCTCATGGAGCCATTGTCATCCGCCCTTCATTTAACCGCACGTGTGTATCGCCCAGGTTGGTAAAATCCACGAACTAAATCCACATTTGCGAACCTGGCACCCGTTCAAAATTCTTTAACCCCAACATGGAATTAAGTAACATCAGGACCTTAATTCTAAAACTTATGGAATGTTCCCCCAAACGGAAAGTTTGTAAGCCAACTACTCTGTGCCTATATACGCCAAATTTTAGCTATTCACTTTATGTCTGGCCCACTAATATAAAACCAGTGCTCAGAGGAAACAATCATTGCTCGCTATGAAGAAATCTTCCTTCCAATTGGAACCTTTCAAAGTCTGTGTCCATCGGTAAAATCAAAGACGGACAGGCCGTGGATAAAGTAAGCACTCTTAGGCACCAGTTCACAGTCCGCTATATCGCCCTCTGGTGGGCTTCTGGTCGACCCGTGCCGGCTACCTCGCTCAGCCTTCACGGGGTGTCCACTGGTCACCTTCCTTGTTGACCATGGGCTCTCGCCAGTATTCAACAAGTTAGGCTCCTTATGCGACGTGGTGAACTTTACTCGAGTCACCCTCGTGTTCTCCTTTTCAGGTAAACAAATCCACAGGTATCCGTGCCCATACGCAAGCAGTCCTTTTATTGCTGCATTTCTACGACCTCCACACCATGTGTAGATCCACGTGGACACTCAGGAAGCAATTCAGCCTTCTCACAGGCTCTCTTTAACACACAGTCCCTGGGAGATGTTTTCTCCATACTCCCAGATATTTTTTTTTTAACTTCAGGCAAAGACATATGGTTCCAGAGTACAGGAAAGCACTGGTGGGCATCAATTTCACTGCATAGCTGTCTTCCCAGAGGTGGTCTAAACCCAGCTAAAGATCACCCCATTTTGGTGGCTCAAAGCAAGTGGGCTTACAAACTTTCATTTTCACCACTTCCCATAGTTTCCCCAGAAAACAACCGAGTAAAGGGTAGCTTTGTCTGACCTCTCGATAGACAAGAAAGAAGAATTATCATGAGGGCAAGGTCAAACAAATAGCTACTCTCCATCTTAAGATGAGTTTTTCCATTGCCCCACTGCTAGGTATCCTATTTGTGAGTCTGGCTCTCGTAGAGAAACAGGGGCACAGAAACTCATGTCTAAGTGACACTCATATATAAAGGTTAAGTGTTCATCAAGCAGACATTCGAAAGCAGTGTGGTCCAACCCCACAAGTCCGACATTTACCCATTAACCCGCATGTCTAACACCAATTGCAATGTCCTCCTCCATCTTTCAAAACAGACGACATGTTGCCGGCTGAAGGAGGAGAGCAGAGGCAATGAATGTGTAAGCAGAGCCGCGTGGGCAGTGAATATGTCAGCATATCTCTGCACGGCTACTCCAACAGCACGGGCTTCCTCTGGGTAGGTCCATGTGTCTTCGGTTCAGGACGTCTTGCCGGAAAGGAGCCTTGACAACTACAGCAGGTAAGAAGCTGAGGCAGCTGCACCCTGCTCCCACGTTCAGAAATGAAAAGCCCCAACTAGAATGGCAATGCTCAAGGAGCCATTGATCCCTCCGCCCTTGATTTAACCGCACGTGTGTATCGCCCAGGTTGGCACAATCCATGAACTAAATCCAAATTTGCAAACCTGGCACCCGATCAAAATTCTTTAACCCCAACATGGAATTAAGTAACATCAGGACCTTAATTCTAAAACTTATGGAATGTTCCCCGACTCAGAATGTTTGTAAGCCAACTACTCTGTGCCTTTATACGCCAAAATTTAGCTATTCACTTTAACTATGGCCCAAAATATAAAACCAGTTCTCAGAGGAAACAATCATTGCTCGCTATGAAGAAATCTTCATTCCAATAGGAACCATTCAAAGTCTGTCTCCCATCGGCAAAATCAAAGCTGGACAGGCCGTGCATAAACTCAGCACTCTTAGGCACCAGTTCACAGTCTCCAATATCGTCCTCTGGTGGGCTTCGGGTCGACCCGTGCCAGTTACCTCGCTCAGCCTTCACGGGGTATCCACCGGTCACCTTGCTTGTAGACCATGGGCTCTCGTCACTATTCAACAAGTTGGGCTCCTGATGCGACGTGGTGAACTTTACTCGAGTCACCCTTGTGTTCTCCTTTTCAGGTAAACCAAATCCACAGGTATCCGTGCCCATACGCAAGCAGTCCTTTTATTGCTGCATTTCTCCGACCTCCACACCATATGTAGAGCCACGTGGACACCCAGCAAGCAATTCAGGCTTCTCACAGGCTCTCTTTAACACACAGTCCCAGGGAGATGTTTTCTCCATAATCCCAGATTTTTTTTTTAACTTCTGGCCAAGTGTTATGGTTCCTGAGTACACGAAAGCACTGGTGGGCATCTATTTCACTGCATAGCTGTCTTCCCAGAGGTGGTGTAAACCCAGCTAAAGATCACCCCATTTTGGTGGCTCAAAGCAAGTCGGCTTATAATCTTTCATTTTTCCCATTTCCCATATTATCCCTAGAAAATAACCGAGTAAAGGTTGGCTTTGTCTGACCTCTGGATCGACAAGGAAGAAGAATTACCACGAGGGCAAGGTCAAACAAATAGCTACTCTCCATCTTAAGATGAGTTTTTCCATTGCCCCACTGCTAGGTATCCTATTTGTGACTCTGGCTCTCGTAGAGAAAAAGGGGCACAGAAAATCATGTCTAAGTGAGACTCATATATAAAGGTTAAGTGTTCATCAAGCAGACATCCGAAAGCAGTGTGGTCCAAATCGACAAGTCCGACATTAACCCATTAACACACATGTCTAACACCAATTGCAGTGTCCTCCTCCATCTTTCAATACAGATGACATGTTGCTGTCTGAAGGAGGAGAGACGAGGCAGTGAATGTGAAAGGAGAGCAGCGTGGGCAGTGGATATGTCAGCATATCTCTACACGGCTACTCCAACAGCCTGGGCTTCCTCAGGGTAGGTCCATGTGTCTTCGGCTCAGGGACGTCTTGCCGGGAAGGATCCTTGACAGCTAAAGCAGGGAACAAGCTGAGGTAGCTGCACCCTGCTCCCACGTTCAGAAATGAAGAGACCCAACTAGAATGGCAATGTTCAAGGAGCCATTGATCACTCCGCCCTTCATTTAACCGCATGTGTGTATGGCCCAGGTTGGCACAATCCATGATCTAAATCCAAATTTGCAAGCATGGCACCCGATCAAAATTCTTTAACCCCAACATGGAATTAAGTAACATCAGGACCTTAATTCTAAAACTTATGGAATGTTCCCCCACTCAGAAAGTTTGTAAGCCAACTACTCTCTGCCATTATACGCCAAAATTTAGCTATTCACTTTATCTATGGCCCGAAATATAAAACAAGTGCTCAGAGGAAACAATCATTGCTCGCTATGAAGAAATCTTCATTCCAATAGGAACCATTCAAAGTCTGTCTCCATCGGCAAAATCAAAGCCGGACAGGCCGTGCATAAACTCAGCACTCTTAGGCACCAGTTCACAGTCTCCAATATCGTCCTCTGGTGGGCTTCGGGTCGACCCGTGCCAGTTACCTCGCTCAGCCTTCACGGGGTATCCACCGGTCACCTTGCTTGTAGACCATGGGCTCTCGCCACTATTCAACAAGTTGGGCTCCTGATGCGACGTGGTGAACTTTACTCGAGTCACCCTCGTGTTCTCCTTTTCAGGTAAACCAAATCCACAGGTATCCGTGCCCATATGCAAGCAGTCCTTTTATTGCTGCATTTCTCCGACCTCCACACCACATGTAGATCCACGTGGACACTCAGGAAGCAATTCAGCCTGCTCACAGGCTCTCTTTAACACACAGTCCCTGGGAGATGTTTTGTCCCTACTCCCAGATTTTTTTAAACTTCTGGCAAAGACATATGTTTCCAGAGTACAAGAAAGCACTGGCGGGCATCTATTTCACTGCATAGCTGTCTTCCCAGAGGTGGTCATACCCGGCTAAAGATCACCCCATTTTTGTGGCTCAAGGCAAGTGGGCTTACAAACTTTCATTTTTCCCACTTCCCATATTTTCCCTAGAAAACAACAGCGTAAAGGGTGGCTTTGTCTGACTTCTGGATAGACAAGGAAGAAGAATTACCACAATGGCAAGGTCAAACAAATAGCTACTCTCCATCTTAAGATGAGTTTTTCCATTGCCCCACTGCTAGGTATCCTATTTGTGACTCTGGCTCTCGTAGAGAAACAGGGGCACAGAAACTCATGTCTAAGTGAGACTCATATATAAAGGTTAAGTGTTCATCAAGCAGACATCTGAAAGCAGTGTGGTCCAAACCCACAAGTCCGACATTAACCCATTAACCCACATGTCCAAGACCAATTGCAATGTCCTCCTCCATCTTTCAAAACAGACGACATGTTGCAGGCTGAAGGAGGGGGGCCGAGACAGTGAATGTGTAAGCAGAGCCGCGTGGTCTGTGGATATATCAGCATATCTCTGCACGGCTACTCCAACAACCCGGGCTTCCTTTGGGTAAGTACATGTGTCTTCGGCTCAGGGACGTCTTGCCGGAAAGCAGCCTTGACAGCTAAAGCAGGGAACAAGCTGAGGCAGCTGCACCCTGCTCCCACGTTCAGAAATGAAGAGACCCAACTAGAATGGCAATGCTCAAGGAGCCATTGTCACTCCGCCCTTCATTTAACCGCACGTGTGTATCGCCCAGGTTGGCACAATCCACGAACTAAATCCACATTTGCGAACCTGGCACCCGTTCAAAATTCTTTAACCCCAACATGGAATTAAGTAACATCAGGAACTTAATTCTAAAACTTATGGAATGTTCCCCGACTCAGAAAGTTTGTAAGCCAACTACTCTCTGCCATTATACGCCAAAATTTAGCTATTCACTTTATCTATGGCCCGAAATATAAAACAAGTGCTCAGAGGAAACAATCATTGCTCGCTATGAAGAAATCTTCATTCCAATAGGAACCATTCAAAGTCTGTCTCCATCGGCAAAATCAAAGCCGGACAGGCCGTGCATAAACTCAGCACTCTTAGGCACCAGTTCACAGTCTCCAATATCGTCCTCTGGTGGGCTTCGGGTCGACCCGTGCCAGTTACCTCGCTCAGCCTTCACGGGGTATCCACCGGTCACCTTGCTTGTAGACCATGGGCTCTCGCCACTATTCAAAAAGTTGGGCTCCTGATGCGACGTGGTGAACTTTACTCGAGTCACCCTCGTGTTCTCCTTTTCAGGTAAACCAAATCCACAGGTATCCGTGCACATATGCAAGCAGTCCTTTTATTGCTGCATTTCTCCGACCTCCACACCACATGTAGATCCACGTGGACACTCAGGAAGCAATTCAGCCTGCTCACAGGCTCTCTTTAACACACAGTCCCTGGGAGATGTTTTGTCCCTACTCCCAGATTTTTTTAAACTTCTGGCAAAGACATATGTTTCCAGAGTACAAGAAAGCACTGGCGGGCATCTATTTCACTGCATAGCTGTCTTCCCAGAGGTGGTCATACCCGGCTAAAGATCACCCCATTTTGGTGGCTCAAGGCAAGTGGGCTTACAAACTTTCATTTTTCCCACTTCCCATATTTTCCCTAGAAAACAACCGCGTAAAGGGTGGCTTTGTCTGACTTCTGGATAGACAAGGAAGAAGAATTACCACAATGGCAAGGTCAAACAAATAGCTACTCTCCATCTTAAGATGAGTTTTTCCATTGCCCCACTGCTAGGTATCCTATTTGTGACTCTGGCTCTCGTAGAGAAACAGGGGCACAGAAACTCATGTCTAAGTGAGACTCATATATAAAGGTTAAGTGTTCATCAAGCAGACATCTGAAAGCAGTGTGGTCCAAACCCACAAGTCCGACATTAACCCATTAACCCACATGTCCAAGACCAATTGCAATGTCCTCCTCCATCTTTCAAAACAGACGACATGTTGCAGGCTGAAGGAGGGGGGCCGAGACAGTGAATGTGTAAGCAGAGCCGCGTGGTCTGTGGATATATCAGCATATCTCTGCACGGCTACTCCAACAACCCGGGCTTCCTTTGGGTAAGTACATGTGTCTTCGGCTCAGGGACGTCTTGCCGGAAAGCAGCCTTGACAGCTAAAGCAGGGAACAAGCTGAGGCAGCTGCACCCTGCTCCCACGTTCAGAAATGAAGAGACCCAACTAGAATGGCAATGCTAAAGGAGCCATTGTCACTCCGCCCTTCATTTAACCGCACGTGTGTATCGCCCAGGTTGGCACAATCCACGAACTAAATCCACATTTGCGAACCTGGCACCCGTTCAAAATTCTTTAACCCCAACATGGAATTAAGTAACATCAGGAACTTAATTCTAAAACTTATGGAATGTTCCCCGACTCAGAATGTTTGTAAGCCAACTACTCTGTGCCGATATACGCCAAATTTTAGCTATTCACTTTATGTATTGCCCACTAATATAAAACCAGTGCTCAGAGGAAACAATCATTGCTCGCTATGAAGAAATCTTCATTCTAATTGGAACCTTTCAAAGTCTGTGTCCATCGGCAAAATCAAAGACGGACAGGCCGTGGATAAAGTAAGCACTCTTAGGCACAAGTTCACAGTCCCCTATATCGCCCTCTGGTGGGCTTCTGGTCGACCCGTGCCGGCTACCTCGCTCAGCCTTCACGGGGTGTCCACTGGTCACCTTGCTTGTAGACCATGGGCTCTCGCCACTATTCAACAAGTTAGGCTCCTTATGCGACGTGGTGAACTTTACTCTAGTCACTCTTGTGTTCTCCTTTTCAGGTAAACCAAATCCACAGGTATTCGTAACCATACGCAAGCAATCCTTTTATTGCTGCATTTCTCCGACCTCCACACCATATGTAGATCCATGTGGACATCCAGCAAGCAATTCAGGCTGCTCACAGGCTCTCTTTAACACACAGTCCCAGGGAGATGTTTTCTCCATAATCCCAGATTTTTTTTTTTTCAACTTCTGGCCAAGTCTTATGGTTCCTGAGTACACGAAAGCACTGGTGGGCATCAATTTCACTGCATAGCTGTCTTCCCAGAGGTGGTGTAAACCCAGCTAAAGATCACCCCATTTTGGTGGCTCAAAGCAAGTCGGCTTACAAACTTTCATTTTTCCCACTTCCCATATTATCCCTAGAAAACAACCGAGTAAAGGGTGGCTTTGTCTGACCTCTGGATAGACAAGGAAGAAGAATTACCACGAAGGCAAGGTCAAACAAATAGCTACTCTCCATCTTAAGATGAGTTTTTCCATTGCCCCACTGCTAGGTATCCTATTAGTGACTCTGGCTCTCGTAGAGAAAAAGGGGCACAGAATATCATGTCTAAGTGAGACTCATATATAAACGTTAAGTGTTCATCAAGAAGACATCCGAAAGCAGTGTGGTCCAAACCCACAAGTCCGACATTAACCTATTAACACACATGTCTAACACCAATTGCAGTGTCCTCCTCCATCTTTCAATACAGATGACATGTTGCTGTCTGAAGGAGGAGAGACGAGGCAGTGAATGTGTAAGCTGAGCAGCGTTGGCAGTGGATATGTCAGCATATCTCTACACGGCTACTCCAACAGCACGGGCTTCCTCTGGGTAGGTCCATGTGTCTTCGGCTCAGGGACGTCTTGCCGGGAAGGAGGCTTGACAGCTAAAGCAGGGAACAAGCTGAGGCAGCTGCACCCTGCTCCCACGTTCAGAAATGAAGAGACCCAACTAGAATGGCAATGCTCACGGAGCCATTGATCACTCCGCCCTTCATTTAACCGCACGTGTGTATCGCCCAGGTTGGCACAATCCATGATCTAAATCCAAATTTGCAAACCTGGCACCCGATCAAAATTCTTTAACCCCAACATGGAATTAAGTAACATCAGGACCTTAATTCTAAAACTTATGGAATGTTCCCCCACTCAGAAAGTTTGTAAGCCAACTACTCTGTGCCACTATACGCCAAAATTTAGCTATTCACTTTATCTATGGCCCAAAATATAAAACCAGTTCTCAGAGGAAACAATCATTGCTCGCTATGAAGAAATCTTCATTCCAATAGGAACCATTCAAAGTCTGTCTCCCATCGGCAA
Organism: Tenrec ecaudatus; assembly: GCF_050624435.1. Taxonomy (NCBI): domain Eukaryota; kingdom Metazoa; phylum Chordata; class Mammalia; order Afrosoricida; family Tenrecidae; genus Tenrec; species Tenrec ecaudatus. Next base: position 31,767 of record NW_027458049.1, read on the forward strand.
AATCAAAGCTGGACAGGCCGTGCATAAACTCAGCACTCTTAGGCACCAGTTCATAGTCTCCAATATCGTCCTCTGATGGGCTTCGGGTCGAACCGTGCCAGTTACCTCGCTCAGCCTTCACGGGGTATCCACCGGTCACCTTGCTTGTAGACCATGGGCTCTCGCCACTATTCAACAAGTTGGGCTCCTGATGCGACGTGGTGAACTTTACTCGAGTCACCCTCGTGTTCTCCTTTTCAGGTAAACCAAATCCACAGGTATCCGTGCCCATATGCAAGCAGTCCTTTTATTGCTGCATTTCTCCGACCTCCACACCACATGTAGATCCACGTGGACACTCAGGAAGCAATTCAGCCTTCTCACAGGCTCTCTTTAACCCACAGTCCCAGGGAGATGTTTTCTCCATACTCCCAGATTTTTTTTTTAACTTCAGGCAAAGACATATGGTTCCAGAGTACAGGAAAGCACTGGTGGGCATCAATTTCACTGCATAGCTGTCTTCCCAGAGGTGGTCTAAACCCAGCTAAAGATCACCCCATTTTGGTGGCTCAAAGCAAGTGGGCTTACAAACTTTCATTTTCACCACTTCCCATAGTTTCCCCAGAAAACAACCGAGTAAAGGGTAGCTTTGTCTGACCTCTCGATAGACAAAAAAGAAGAATTATAATGAGGGCAAGGTCAAACAAATAGCTACTCTCCATCTTAAGATGAGTTTTTCCATTGCCCCACTGCTAGGTATCCTATTTGTGACTCTGGCTCTCGTAGAGAAACAGGGGCACAGAAACTCATGTCTAAGTGACACTCATATATAAAGGTTAAGTGTTCATCAAGCAGACATCTGAAAGCAGTGTGGTCCAAACCCACAATTCCGACATTAACCCATTAACCCACATGTCCAAGAACAATTGCAATGTCCTCCTCCATCTCTCAAGACAGACGACATATTGCAGGCTAAAGGAGGGGGCCGAGACAGTGAATGTGTAAGCAGAGCCGCGTGGTCTGTGGATATATCAGCATATCTCTGCACGGCTACTCCAACAACCCGGGCTTCCTTTGGGTAAGTACATGTGTCTTCGGCTCAGGGACGTCTTGCCGGAAAGGAGCCTTGACAGCTAAAGCAGGGAACAAGCTGAGGCAGCTGCACCCTGCTCCCACGTTCAGAAATGAAGAGACCCAACTAGAATGGGAATGCTCATGGAGCCATTGTCACTCCGCCCTTCATTTAACCGCACGTATGTATCGCCCAGGTTGGCACAATCCACGAACTAAATCCACATTTGCGAACCTGGCACCCGTTCAAAATTCTTTAACCCCAACATGGAATTAAGTAACATCAGGACCTTAATTCTAAAACTTATGGAATGTTCCCCCAAACGGAAAGTTTGTAAGCCAACTACTCTGTGCCTATATACGCCAAATTTTAGCTATTTACTTTATGTCTGGCCCACTAATATAAAACCAGTGCTCAGAGGAAACAATCATTGCTCGCTATGAAGAAATCTTCCTTCCAATTGGAACCTTTCAAAGTCTGTGTCCACCGGTAAAATCAAAGACGGACAGGCCGTGGATAAAGTAAGCACTCTTAGGCACCAGTTCACAGTCCCCTATATCGCCCTCTGGTGGGCTTCTGGTCGACCCGTGCCGGCTACCTCGCTCAGCCTTCACGGGGTGTCCACTGGTCACCTTCCTTGTTGACCATGGGCTCTCGCCAGTATTCAACAAGTTAGGCTCCTAATGCGACGTGGTGAACTTTACTCGAGTCACCCTCGTGTTCTCCTTTTCAGGTAAACAAATCCACAGGTATCCGTGCCCATACGCAAGCAGTCCTTTTATTGCTGCATTTCTACGACCTCCACACCATGTGAAGATCCACGTGGACACTCAGGAAGCAATTCAGCCTTCTCACAGGCTCTCTTTAACACACAGTCCCTGGGAGATGTTTTCTCCATACTCCCAGATATTTTTTTTTAACTTCAGGCAAAGACATATGGTTCCAGAGTACAGGAAAGCACTGGTGGGCATCAATTTCACTGCATAGCTGTCTTCCCAGAGGTGGTCTAAACCCAGCTAAAGATCACCCCATTTTGGTGGCTCAAAGCAAGTGGGCTTACAAACTTTCATTTTCACCACTTCCCATAGTTTCCCCAGAAAACAACCGAGTAAAGGGTAGCTTTGTCTGACCTCTCGATAGACAAGAAAGAAGAATTATAATGAGGGCAAGGTCAAACAAATAGCTACTCTCCATCTTAAGATGAGTTTTTCCATTGCCCCACTGCTAGGTATCCTATTTGTGACTCTGGCTCTCGTAGAGAAACAGGGGCACAGAAACTCATGTCTAAGTGACACTCATATATAAAGGTTAAGTGTTCATCAAGCAGACATTCGAAAGCAGTGTGGTCCAACCCCACAAGTCCGACATTTACCCATTAACCCGCATGTCTAACACCAATTGCAATGTCCTCCTCCATCTTTCAAAACAGACGACATGTTGCCGGCTGAAGGAGGAGAGTAGAGGCAATGAATGTGTAAGCAGAGCCGCGTGGGCAGTGAATATGTCAGCATATCTCTGCACGGCTACTCCAACAGCACGGGCTTCCTCTGGGTAGGTCCATGTGTCTTCGGTTCAGGACGTCTTGCCGGAAAGGAGCCTTGACAACTACAGCAGGTAAGAAGCTGAGGCAGCTGCACCCTGCTCCCACGTTCAGAAATGAAAAGCCCCAACTAGAATGGCAATGCTCAAGGAGCCATTGATCCCTCCGCCCTTGATTTAACCGCACGTGTGTATCGCCCAGGTTGGCACAATCCATGAACTAAATCCAAATTTGCAAACCTGGCACCCGATCAAAATTCTTTAACCCCAACATGGAATTAAGTAACATCAGGACCTTAATTCTAAAACTTATGGAATGTTCCCCGACTCAGAATGTTTGTAAGCCAACTACTCTGTGCCTTTATACGCCAAAATTTAGCTATTCACTTTAACTATGGCCCAAAATATAAAACCAGTTCTCAGAGGAAACAATCATTGCTCGCTATGAAGAAATCTTCATTCCAATAGGAACCATTCAAAGTCTGTCTCCCATCGGCAAAATCAAAGCTGGACAGGCCGTGCATAAACTCAGCACTCTTAGGCACCAGTTCACAGTCTCCAATATCGTCCTCTGGTGGGCTTCGGGTCGACCCGTGCCAGTTACCTCGCTCAGCCTTCACGGGGTATCCACCGGTCACCTTGCTTGTAGACCATGGGCTCTCGCCACTATTCAACAAGTTGGGCTCCTGATGCGACGTGGTGAACTTTACTCGAGTCACCCTTGTGTTCTCCTTTTCAGGTAAACCAAATCCACAGGTATCCGTGCCCATACGCAAGCAGTCCTTTTATTGCTGCATTTCTCCGACCTCCACACCATATGTAGAGCCACGTGGACACCCAGCAAGCAATTCAGGCTTCTCACAGGCTCTCTTTAACACACAGTCCCAGGGAGATGTTTTCTCCATAATCCCAGATTTTTTTTTTAACTTCTGGCCAAGTGTTATGGTTCCTGAATACACGAAAGCACTGGTGGGCATCTATTTCACTGCATAGCTGTCTTCCCAGAGGTGGTGTAAACCCAGCTAAAGATCACCCCATTTTGGTGGCTCAAAGCAAGTCGGCTTACAAACTTTCATTTTTCCCATTTCCCATATTATCCCTAGAAAACAACCGAGTAAAGGTTGGCTTTGTCTGACCTCTGGATCGACAAGGAAGAAGAATTACCACGAGGGCAAGGTCAAACAAATAGCTACTCTCCATCTTAAGATGAGTTTTTCCATTGCCCCACTGCTAGGTATCCTATTTGTGACTCTGGCTCTCGTAGAGAAAAAGGGGCACAGAAAATCATGTCTAAGTGAGACTCATATATAAAGGTTAAGTGTTCATCAAGCAGACATCCGAAAGCAGTGTGGTCCAAATCGACAAGTCCGACATTAACCCATTAACACACATGTCTAACACCAATTGCAGTGTCCTCCTCCATCTTTCAATACAGATGACATGTTGCTGTCTGAAGGAGGAGAGACGAGGCAGTGAATGTGAAAGGAGAGCAGCGTGGGCAGTGGATATGTCAGCATATCTCTACACGGCTACTCCAACAGCCTGGGCTTCCTCAGGGTAGGTCCATGTGTCTTCGACTCAGGGACGTCTTGCCGGGAAGGATCCTTGACAGCTAAAGCAGGGAACAAGCTGAGGCAGCTGCACCCTGCTCCCACGTTCAGAAATGAAGAGACCCAACTAGAATGGCAATGTTCAAGGAGCCATTGATCACTCCGCCCTTCATTTAACCGCATGTGTGTATGGCCCAGGTTGGCACAATCCATGATCTAAATCCAAATTTGCAAAAATGGCACCCGATCAAAATTCTTTAACCCCAACATGGAATTAAGTAACATCAGGACCTTAATTCTAAAACTTATGGAATGTTCCCCCACTCAGAAAGTTTGTAAGCCAACTACTCTCTGCCATTATACGCCAAAATTTAGCTATTCACTTTATCTATGGCCCGAAATATAAAACAAGTGCTCAGAGGAAACAATCATTGCTCGCTATGAAGAAATCTTCATTCCAATAGGAACCATTCAAAGTCTGTCTCCATCGGCAAAATCAAAGCCGGACAGGCCGTGCATAAACTCAGCACTCTTAGGCACCAGTTCACAGTCTCCAATATCGTCCTCTGGTGGGCTTCGGGTCGACCCGTGCCAGTTACCTCGCTCAGCCTTCACGGGGTATCCACCGGTCACCTTGCTTGTAGACCATGGGCTCTCGCCACTATTCAACAAGTTGGGCTCCTGATGCGACGTGGTGAACTTTACTCGAGTCACCCTCGTGTTCTCCTTTTCAGGTAAACCAAATCCACAGGTATCCGTGCCCATATGCAAGCAGTCCTTTTATTGCTGCATTTCTCCGACCTCCACACCACATGTAGATCCACGTGGACACTCAGGAAGCAATTCAGCCTGCTCACAGGCTCTCTTTAACACACAGTCCCTGGGAGATGTTTTGTCCCTACTCCCAGATTTTTTTAAACTTCTGGCAAAGACATATGTTTACAGAGTACAAGAAAGCACTGGCGGGCATCTATTTCACTGCATAGCTGTCTTCCCAGAGGTGGTCATACCCTGCTAAAGATCACCCCATTTTGGTGGCTCAAGGCAAGTGGGCTTACAAACTTTCATTTTTCCCACTTCCTATATTTTCCCTAGAAAACAACCGAGTAAAGGGTGGCTTTGTCTGACTTCTGGATAGACAAGGAAGAAGAATTACCACAATGGCAAGGTCAAACAAATAGCTACTCTCCATCTTAAGATGAGTTTTTCCATTGCCCCACTGCTAGGTATCCTATTTGTGACTCTGGCTCTCGTAGAGAAACAGGGGCACAGAAACTCATGTCTAAGTGAGACTCATATATAAAGGTTAAGTGTTCATCACGCAGACATCTGAAAGCAGTGTGGTCCAAACCCACAAGTCCGACATTTACCCATTAACCCGCATGACTAACACCAATTGCAATGTCCTCCTGCATCTTTCAAAACAGACGACATGTTGCAGGCTGAAGGAGGAGATCCGAGGCAGTGAATGTGTAAGCAGAGCCGCTAGGGCAGTGAATATGTCAGCATATCTCTGCACGGCTACTCCAACAGCCCGAACTTCCTCTGGGTAGGTCCATGTGTCTTCGGTTCAGGACGTCTTGCCGGAAAGGAGCCTTGACAACTAAAGCAGGTAAGAAGCTGAGGCAGCAGCACCCTGCTCCCACGTTCAGAAATGAAAAGACCCAACTAGAATGGCAATGCTCAAGGAGCCATTGATCCCTCCGCCCTTGATTTAACCGCACGTGTGTATCGCCCAGGTTGGCACAATCCATGAACTAAATCCAAATTTGCAAACCTGGCACCCGATCAAAATTCTTTAACCCCAACATGGAATTAAGTAACATCAGGACCTTAATTCTAAAACTTATGGAATGTTCCCCGACTCAGAATGTTTGTAAGCCAACTACTCTGTGCCTTTATACGCCAAATTTTAGCTATTCACTTTATTTTTGGCCCACTAATATAAAACCAGTGCTCAGAGGAAACAATCATTGCTCGCCATGAAGAAATCTTCATTGTAATAGGAACCTTTGAAAGTCTGTGTTAATCGGCAAAATCAAAGCGGACTGGCTGTGCATAAAGTCAGCACTCTTAGGCACCAGTTCACAGTCCCCAATATCGCCCTCTGGTGGGCTTCTGGTCGACCCGTGCCGGCACCTCACTCAGCCTTCATGGGGTGTCCACTGGTCACCTTGCTTTTAGACCATGGGCTCTCGCCACTATTCAACAAGTTGGGCTCCTATGCGACGTGGTGAACTTTACTCGAGTCACCCTCGTGTTCTGCTTTTCAGGTAAACAAATCCACAGGTATCCGTGCCCATACGCAAGCAGTCCTTTTATTGCTGAATTTCCCCGACCTGACACCATATGTAGATACACGTGGACACCCAGCAAGCAATTCAGCCTGCTCACAGGCTCTCTTTAACACACACTCCCAGGGAGATGTTTTCTCCCTAATCCCAGATATTTTTTTTAATTTCTGGCAAAGACTTATGGTTCCTGAGTACAACAAAGCACTGGTGGGCATCTATTTCACTGCATAGCTGTCTTCCCAGAGGTGGTCATACCCGGCTAAAGATCACCCCATTTTGGTGGCTCAAGGCAAGTGGGCTTACAAACTTTCATTTTTCCCACTTCCCATACATTCCCTAGAAAACAACCGCGTAAAGGGTGGCTTTGTCTGACCTCTGGATAGACAAGGAAGAAGAATTACCACGAGGGCAAGGTCAAACAAATAGCTACTCTCCATCTTAAGATGAGTTTTTCCATTGCCCCACTGCTAGGTATCCTATTTGTGACTCTGGCTCTCGTAGAGAAACAGGGGCACAGAAAATCATGTCTAAGTGAGACTCATATATAAAGGTTAAGTGTTCATCAAGCAGACATCTGAAAGCAGTGTGGTCCAAACCCACAAGTCCGACATTAACCCATTAACCCACATGTCCAAGACCAATTGCAATGTCCTCCTCCATCTTTCAAAACAGACGACATGTTGCAGGCTGAAGGAGGGGGGCCTAGACAGTGAATGTGTAAGCAGAGCCGCGTGGTCTGTGGATATATCAGCATATCTCTGCACGGCTACTCCAACAACCCGGGCTTCCTTTGGGTAAGTTCATGTGTCTTCGTCTCAGGGACGTCTTGCCGGAAAGCAGCCTTGACAGCTAAAGCAGGGAACAAGCTGAGGCAGCTGCACCCTGCTCCCACGTTCAGAAATGAAGAGACCCAACTAGAATGGCAATGCTCAAGGAGCCATTGTCACTCCGCCCTTCATTTAACCGTACGTGTGTATCGTTCAGGTTGGCACAATCCACGAACTAAATCCACATTTGCGAACCTGGCACCCGTTCAAAATTCTTTAACCCCAACATGGAATTAAGTAACATCAGGACCTTAATTCTAAAACCTATGGAATGTTCCCCACTCAGCATGTTTGTAAGCCAACTACTCTGTGCCTATATACGCCAAATTTTAGCTATTCACTTTATGTATTGCCCACTAATATACAACCAGTGCTCAGAGGAAACAATCATTGCTCGCTATGAAGAAATCTTCATTCTAATTGGAACCTTTCAAAGTCTGTGTCCATCGGCAAAATCAAAGACGGGCAGGCCGTGGATAAAGTAAGCACTCTGAGGCACAAGTTCACAGTCCCCTATATCGCCCTCTGGTGGGCTTCTGGTCGACCCGTGCCGGCTACCTCGCTCAGCCTTCACGGGGTGTCCATTGGTCACCTTGCTTGTAGACCATGGGCTCTCGCCACTATTCAACAAGTTAGGCTCCTTATCGACGTGGTGAACTTTACTCGAGTCACTCTTGTGTTCTCCTTTTCAAGTAAACCAAATCCACAGGTATCCGTAACCCTACGCAAGCAGTCCTTTTATTGCTGCATTTCTCCGACCTCCACACCATATGTAGATCCATGTGGACATCCAGCAAGCAATTCAGGCTGCTCACAGGCTCTCTTTAACACACAGTCCCAGGGAGATGTTTTCTCCATAATCCCAGATTTTTTTTTTTAACTTCTGGCCAAGTCTTATGGTTCCTGAGTACACGAAAGCACTGGTGGGCATCTATTTCACTGCATAGCTGTCTTCCCAGAGGTGGTGTAAACCCAGCTAAAGATCACCCCATTTTGGTGGCTCAAAGCAAGTCGGCTTACAAACTTTCATTTTTCCCACTTCCCATATTATCCCTAGAAAACAACCGAGTAAAGGGTGGCTTTGTCTGACCTCTGGATAGACAAGGAAGAAGAATTACCACGAGGGCAAGGTCAAACAAATAGCTACTCTCCATCTTAAGATGAGTTTTTCCATTGCCCCACTGCTAGGTATCCTATTAGTGACTCTGGCTCTCGTAGAGAAAAAGGGGCACAGAAAATCATGTCTAAGTGAGACTCATATATAAATGTTAAGTGTTCATCAAGCAGACATCCGAAAGCAGTGTGGTCCAAACCCACAAGTCCGACATTAACCTATTAACACACATGTCTAACACCAATTGCAGTGTCCTCCTCCATCTTTCAATACAGATGACATGTTGCTGTCTGAAGGAGGAGAGACGAGGCAGTGAATGTGTAAGCAGAGCAGCGTGGGCAGTGGATATGTCAGCATATCTCTACACGGCTACTCCAACAGCCTGGGCTTCCTCTGGGTAGGTCCATTTGTCTTCGGCTCAGGGACGTCTTGCCGGGAAGGAGGCTTGACAGCTAAAGCAGGGAACAAGGTGAGGCAGCTGCACCCTGCTCCCACGTTCAGAAATGAAAAGACCCAACTAGAATGGCAATGCTCACGGAGCCATTGATCACTCCGCCCTTCATTTAACCGCACGTGTGTATCGCCCAGGTTTGCACAATCCAGGATCTAAATCCAAATTTGCAAACCTGGCACCCGATCAAAATTGTTTAACCCCAACATGGAATTAAGTAACATCAGGACCTTAATTCTAAAACTTATGGAATGTTCCCCCACTCAGAAAGTTTGTAAGCCAAATACTCTGTGCCACTATAAGCCAAAATTTAGCTATTCACTTTATCTATGGCCCAAAATATAAAACAAGTTCTCAGAGGAAACAATCATTGCTCGCTATGAAGAAATCTTCATTCCAATAGGAACCATTCAAAGTCTGTCTCCCATCGGCAAAATCAAAGCTGGACAGGCCGTGCATAAACTCAGCACTCTTAGGCACCAGTTCACAGTCTCCAATATCGTCCTCTGGTGGGCTTCGGGTCGACCCGTGCCAGTTACCTCGCTCAGCCTTCACGGGGTATCCACCGGTCACCTTGCTTGTAGACCATGGGCTCTCGCCACTATTCAACAAGTTGGGCTCCTGGTGCCTCATGGTGAACTTTACTAGAGTCACCCTCGTGTTCTCCTTTTCAGTTAAACCAAATCCACAGGTATCCGTGCCCATATGCAAGCAGTCCTTTTATTGCTGCATTTCTCCGAACTCCACACCACATGTAGATCCACGTGGACACTCAGGAAGCAATTCAGCCTGCTCACAGTCTCTCTTTAACACACAGTCCCAGGGAGATGTTTTCTCCATACTCCCAGATTTTTTTTAACTTCAGGCAAAGACATATGGTTCCAGAGTACAGGAAAGCACTGGTGGGCATCAATTTCACTGCATAGCTGTCTTCCCAGAGGTGGTGTAAACCCAGCTAAAGATCACCCCATTTTGGTGGCTCAAAGCAAGTGGGCTTACAAACTTTCATTTTCACCACTTCCCATTGTTTCCCCAGAAAACAACCGAGTAAAGGGTAGCTTTGTCTGACCTCTCGATAGACAAGAAAGAAGAATTATCATGAGGGCAAGGTCAAACAAATAGCTACTCTCCATCTTAAGATGAGTTTTTCCATTGCCCCACTGCTAGGTATCCTATTTGTGACTCTGGCTCTCGTAGAGAAACAGGGGCACAGAAACTCATGTCTAAGTGACACTCATATATAAAGGTTAAGTGTTCATCAAGCAGACATCCGAAAGCAGTGTGGTCCAACCCCACAAGTCCGACATTTACCCATTAACCCGCATGTCTAACACCAATTGCAATGTCCTCCTCCATCTTTCAAAACAGACGACATGTTGCCGGCTGAAGGAGGAGAGCAGATGCAATGAATGTGTAAGCAGAGACGCGTGGGCAGTGAATATGTCAGCATATCTCTGCACGGATACTCCAAAAGCACGGGCTTCCTCTGGGTAGGTCCATGTGTCTTCGGTTCAGGACGTCTTGCCGGAAAGGAGCCTTGACAACTAAAGCAGGTAAGAAGCTGAGGCAGCTGCACCCTGCTCCCACGTTCAGAAATGAAAAGACCCAACTAGAATGGCAATGCTCAAGGAGCCATTGATCCCTCCGCCCTTGATTTAACCGCACGTGTGTATCGCCCAGGTTGGCACAATCCATGAACTAAATCCAAATTTGCAAACCTGGCACCCGATCAAAATTCTTTAACCCCAACATGGAATTAAGTAACATCAGGACCTTAATTCTAAAACTTATGGAATGTTCCCCGACTCAGAATGTTTGTAAGCCAACTACTCTGTGCCTATATACGCCAAATTTTAGCTATTCACTTTATGTATGGCCCACTAATATAAAACCAGTGCTCAGAGGAAACAATCATTGCTCGCTATGAAGAAATCTTCATTCCAATTGGAACCTTTCAAAGTCTGTGTCCATCGGCAAATTCAAAGACGGACAGGCCGTGGATAAAGTAAGCACTCTTAGGCACCAGTTCACAGTCCCCTATATCGCCCTATGGTGGGCTTTTGGTCGACCCGTGCCGGCTACCTCGCTCAGCCTTCACGGGGTGTCCACTGGTCACCTTGCTTGTAGACCATGGGCTCTCGCCACTATTCAACAAGTTAGGCTCCTTATGCGACGTGGTGAACTTTACTCGAGTCACCCTTGTGTTCTCCTTTTTAGGTAAACCAAATCCGCAGGTATCCGTGCCCATACACAAGCAGTCCTTTTATTGCTGCATTTCTCCGACCTCCACACCATATGTAGAGCCACGTGGACACCCAGCAAGCAATTCAGGCTTCTCACAGGCTCTCTTTAACACACAGTCCCAGGGAGATGTTTTCTCCATAATCCCAGATTTTTTTTTTAACTTCTGGCCAAGTGTTATGGTTCCTGAGTACACGAAAGCACTGGTGGGCATCTATTTCACTGCATAGCTGTCTTCCCAGAGGTGGTGTAAACCCAGCTAAAGATCACCCCATTTTGGTGGCTCAAAGCAAATGGGCTTACAAACTTTCATTTTTCCCACTTCCCATATTATCCCTAGAAAACAACCGAGTAAAGGGTGGCTTTGTCTGACCTCTGGATAGACAAGGAAGAAGAATTACCACGAGGGCAAGGTCAAACAAATAGCTACTCTCCATCTTAAGATGAGTTTTTCCATTGCCCCACTGCTAGGTATCCTATTTGTGACTCTGGCTCTCGTAGAGAAAAAGGGGCACAGAAAATCATGTCTAAGTGAGACTCATATATAAAGGTTAAGTGTTCATCAAGCAGACATCCGAAAGCAGTGTGGTCCAAACCCACAAGTCCGACATTAACCTATTAACACACATGTCTAACACCAATTGCAGTGTCCTCCTCCATCTTTCAATACAGATGACATGTTGCTGTCTGAAGGAGGAGAGACGAGATAGTGAATGTGAAAGGAGAGCAGCGTGGGCAGTGGATATGTCAGTATATCTCTACACGGCTACTCCAACAGCCTGGGCTTCCTCAGGGTAGGTCCATGTGTCTTCGGCTCAGGGACGTCTTGCCGGGAAGGATCCTTGACAGCTAAAGCAGGGAACAAGCTGAGGCAGCTGCACCCTGCTCCCACGTTCAGAAATGAAGAGACCCAACTAGAATGGCAATGCTCAAGGAGCCATTGATCACTCCGCCCTTCATTTAACCGCATGTGTGTATCGCCCAGGTTGGCACAATCCACGAACTAAATCCAAATTTGCAAAAATGGCACCCGATCAAAATTCTTTAACCCTAACATGGAATTAAGTAACATCAGGACCTTAATTCTACAACTTATGGAATGTTCCCCCACTCAGATAATTTGTAAGCCAACTACTCTGTGCCATTATACGCCAAAATTTAGCTATTCACTTTATCTATGGCCCGAAATATAAAACAAGTGCTCAGAGGAAACAATCATTGCTCGCTATGAAGAAATCTTCATTCCAATAGGAACCATTCAAAGTCTGTCTCCATCGGCAAAATCAAAGCCGGACAGGCCGTGCATAAACTCAGCACTCTTAGGCACCAGTTCACAATCTCCAATATCGTCCTCTGGTGGGCTTCGGGTCGACCCGTGCCAGTTACCTCGCTCAGCCTTCACGGGGTATCCACCGGTCAACTTGCTTGTAGACCATGGGCTCTCGCCACTATTCAACAAGTTGGGCTCCTGATGCGACGTGGTGAACTTTACTCGAGTCACCCTCGTGTTCTCCTTTTCAGGTAAACCAAATCCACAGGTATCCGTGCCCATATGCAAGCAGTCCTTTTATTGCTGCATTTCTCCGACCTCCACACCACATGTAGATCCACGTGGACACTCAGGAAGCAATTCAGCCTGCTCACAGTCTCTCTTTAACACACAGTCCCTGGGAGATGTTTTGTCCCTACTCCCAGATTTTTTTAAACTTCTGGCAAAGACATATGGTTCCAGAGTACAGGAAAGCACTGGTGGGCATCAATTTCACTGCATAGCTGTCTTCCCAGAGGTGGTCAAAACCCAGCTAAAGATCACCCCATTTTGGTGGCTCAAAGCAAGTGGGCTTACAAACTTTCATTTTCACCACTTCCCATAGTTTCCCCAGAAAACAACCGAGTAAAGGGTGGCTTTGTCTGACCTCTCGAAAGACAAGAAAGAATTACCATGAGGGCAAGGTCAAACAAATAGCTACTCTCCATCTTAAGATGAGTTTTTCCATTGCCCCACTGCTAGGTATCCTATTTGTGACTCTGGCTCTCGTAGAGAAACAGGGGCACAGAAACTCATGTCTAAGTGAGACTCATATATAAAGGTTAAGTGTTCATCAAGCAGACATCTGAAAGCAGTGTGGTCCAAACCCACAAGTCCGACATTTACCCATTAACCCGCATGTCTAACACCAATTGCAATGTCCTCCTGCATCTTTCAAAACAGACGACATGTTGCCGGCTGAAGGAGGAGATCCGAGGCAGTGAATGTGTAAGCAGAGCCGCTAGGGCAGTGAATATGTCAGCATATCTCTGCACGGCTACTCCAACAGCCCGAACTTCCTCTGGGTAGGTCCATGTGTCTTCGGTTCAGGACGTCTTGCCGGAAAGGAGCCTTGACAACTAAAGCAGGTAAGAAACTGAGGCAGCAGCACCCTGCTCCCACGTTCAGAAATGAAAAGACCCAACTAGAATGGCAATGCTCAAGGAGCCATTGATCCCTCCGCCCTTGATTTAACCGCACGTGTGTATCGCCCAGGTTGGCACAATCCATGAACTAAATCCAAATTTGCAAACCTGGCACCCGATCAAAATTCTTTAACCCCAACATGGAATTAAGTAACATCAGGACCTTAATACTAAAACTTATGGAATGTTCCCCGACTCAGAATGTTTGTAAGCCAACTACTCTGTGCCTTTATATGCCAAATTTTAGCTATTCACTTTATTTTTGGCCCACTAATATAAAACCAGTGCTCAGAGGAAACAATCATTGCTCGCCATGAAGAAATCTTCATTCTAATAGGAACCTTTGAAAGTCTGTGTTAATCGGCAAAATCAAAGCGGACTGGCTGTGCATAAAGTCAGCACTCTTAGGCACCAGTTCACAGTCCCCAATATCGCCCTCTGGTGGGCTTCTGGTCGACCCGTGGCGGTACCTCACTCAGCCTTCATGGGGTGTCCACTGGTCACCTTGCTTTTAGACCATGGGCTCTCGCCACTATTCAACAAGTTGGGCTCCTGATGCGACGTGGTGAACTTTACTCGAGTCACCCTCGTGTTCTGCTTTTCAGGTAAACAAATCCACAGGTATCCGTGCCCATACGCAAGCAGTCCTTTTATTGCTGCATTTCCCCACCTCCACACCATATGTAGATACACGTGGACACCCAGCAAGCAATTCAGCCTGCTCACAGGCTCTCTTTAACACACACTCCCAGGGAGATGTTTTCTCCCTAATCCCAGATATTTTTTTTAATTTCTGGCAAAGGCTTATGGTTCCTGAGTACAACAAAGCACTGGTGGGCATCTATTTCACTGCATAGCTGTCTTCCCAGAGGTGGTCATACCCGGCTAAAGATCACCCCATTTTGGTGGCTCAAGGCAAGTGGGCTTACAAACTTTCATTTTTCCCACTTCCCATATATTCCCTAGAAAACAACCGCGTAAAGGGTGGCTTTGTCTGACTTCTGGATAGACAAGGAAGAAGAATTACCACAATGCAAGGTCAAACAAATAGCTACTCTCCATCTTAAGATGAGTTTTTCCATTGCCCCACTGCTAGGTATCCTATTTGTGACTCTGGCTCTCGTAGAGAAACAGGGGCACAGAAACTCATGTCTAAGTGAGACTCATATATAAAGGTTAAGTGTTCATTAAGCAGACATCTGAAAGCAGTGTGGTCCAAACCCACAAGTCCGACATTAACCCATTAACCCACATGTCCAAGACCAATTGCAATGTCCTCCTCCATCTTTCAAAACAGACGACATGTTGCAGGCTGAAGGAGGGGGGCCGAGACAGTGAATGTGTAAGCAGAGCCGCGTGGTCTGTGGATATATCAGCATATCTCTGCACGGCTACTCCAACAACCCGGGCTTCCTTTGGGTAAGTACATGTGTCTTCAGCTCAGGTACGTCTTGCCGGAAAGCAGCCTTGACAGCTAAAGCAGGGAACAAGCTGAGGCAGCTGCACCCTGCTCCCACGTTCAGAAATGAAGAGACCCAACTAGAATGGCAATGCTCAAGGAGCCATTGTCACTCCGCCCTTCATTTAACCGCACGTGTGTATCGTTCAGGTTGGCACAATCCATGAACTAAATCCACATTTGCGAACCTGGCACCCGTTCAAAATTCTTTAACCCCAACATGGAATTAAGTAACATCAGGACCTTAATTCTAAAACTTATGGAATGTTCCCCACTCAGAATGTTTGTAAGCCAACTACTCTGTGCCTATATACGCCAAATTTTAGCTATTCACTTTATGTATTGCCCACTAATATACAACCAGTGCTCAGAGGAAACAATCATTGCTCGCTATGAAGAAATCTTCATTCTAATTGGAACCTTTCAAAGTCTGTGTCCATCAGCAAAATCAAAGACAGACAGGCCGTGGATAAAGTAAGCACTCTTAGGCACAAGTTCACAGTCCCCTATATCGCCCTCTGGTGGGCTTCTGGTCGACCCGTGCCGGCTACCTCGCTCAGCCTTCACGGGGTGTCCACTGGTCACCTTGCTTGTAGACCATGGGCTCTCGCCACTATTCAACAAGTTAGGCTCCTTATCGACGTGGTGAACTTTACTCGAGTCACCCTTGTGTTCTCCTTTTCAGGTAAACCAAATCCACAGGTATCCGTAACCATACGCAAGCAATCCTTTTATTGCTGCATTTCTCCGACCTCCACACCATATGTAGATCCATGTGGACATCCAGCAAGCAATTCAGGCTGCTCACAGGCTCTCTTTAACACACAGTCCCAGGGAGATGTTTTCTCCATAATCCCAGATTTTTTTTTTTAACTTCTGGCCAAGTCTTATGGTTCCTGAGTACACGAAAGCACTGGTGGGCATCTATTTCACTGCATAGCTGTCTTCCCAGAGGTGGTGTAAACCCAGCTAAAGATCACCCCATTTTGGTGGCTCAAAGCAAGTCGGCTTACAAACTTTCATTTTTCCCACTTCCCATATTATCCCTAGAAAACAACCGAGTAAAGGGTGGCTTTGTCTGACCTCTGGATAGACAAGGAAGAAGAATTACCACGAGGGCAAGGTCAAACAAATAGCTACTCTCCATCTTAAGATGAGTTTTTCCATTGCCCCACTGCTAGGTATCCTATTTGTGACTCTGGCTCTCATAGAGAAAAGGAGCACAGAAAATCATGTCTAAGTGAGACTCATATATAAAGGTTAAGTGTTCATCAAGCAGACATCCGAAAGCAGTGTGGTCCAAACCCACAAGTCCGACATTAACCCATTAACACACATGTCTAACACCAATTGCAGTGTCCTCCTCCATCTTTCAATACAGATGACATGTTGCTGTCTGAAGGAGGAGAGACGAGGCAGTGAATGTGAAAGGAGAGCAGCGTGGGCAGTGGATATGTCAGCATATCTCTACACGGCTACTCCAACAGCCTGGGCTTCCTCAGGGTAGGTCCATGTGTCTTCGGCTCAGGGACGTCTTGCCGGGAAGGATCCTTGACAGCTAAAGCAGGGAACAAGCTGAGGCAGCTGCACCCTGCTCCCACGTTAAGAAATGAAGAGACCCAACTAGAATGGCAATGCTCAAGGAGTCATTGATCACTCCGCCCTTCATTTAACCGCATGTGTGTATCGCCCAGGTTGGCACAATCCACGAACTAAATCCAAATTTGCAAACCTGGCACCCGATCAAAATTCTTTAACCCCAACATGGAATTAAGTAACATCAGGACCTTAATTCTAAAACTTATGGAATGTTCCCCCACTGAGAAAGTTTGTAAGCCAACTACTCTCTGCCATTATACGCCAAAATTTAGCTATTCACTTTATCTATGGCCCGAAATATAAAACAAGTGCTCAGAGGAAACAATCATTGCTCGCTATGAAGAAATCTTCATTCCAATAGGAACCATTCAAAGTCTGTCTCCATCGGCAAAATCAAAGCCGGACAGGCCGTGCATAACCTCAGCACTCTTAGGCACCAGTTCACAATCTCCAATATCGTCCTCTGGTGGGCTTCGGGTCGACCCGTGCCAGTTACCTCGCTCAGCCTTCACGGGGTATCCACCGGTCACCTTGCTTGTAGACCATGGGCTCTCGCCACTATTCAACAAGTTGGGCTCCTGATGCGACGTGGTGAACTTTACTCGAGTCACCCTCGTGTTCTCCTTTTCAGGTAAACCAAATCCACAGGTATCCGTGCCCTTATGCAAGCAGTCCTTTTATTGCTGCATTTCTCCGACCTCCACACCACATGTAGATCCACGTGGACACTCAGGAAGCAATTCAGCCTGCTCACAGGCTCTCTTTAACACACAGTCCCTGGGAGATGTTTTGTCCCTACTCCCAGATTTTTTTAAACTTCTGGCAAAGACATATGGTTCCAGAGTACAGGAAAGCACTGGTGGGCATCAATTTCACTGCATAGCTGTCTTCCCAGAGGTGGTCTAAACCCAGCTAAAGATCACCCCATTTTGGTGGCTCAAAGCAAGTGGGCTTACAAACTTTCATTTTCACCACTTCCCATAGTTTCCCCAGAAAACAACCGAGTAAAGGGTGGCTTTGTCTGACCTCTCGAAAGACAAGAAAGAATTACCATGAGGGCAAGGTCAAACAAATAGCTACTCTCCATCTTAAGATGAGTTTTTCCATTGCCCCACTGCTAGGTATCCTATTTGTGACTCTGGCTCTCGTAGAGAAACAGGGGCACAGAAACTCATGTCTAAGTGAGACTCATATATAAAGGTTAAGTGTTCATCAAGCAGACATCTGAAAGCAGTGTGGTCCAAACCCACAAGTCCGACATTTACCCATTAACCCGCATGTCTAACACCAATTGCAATGTCCTCCTGCATCTTTCAAAACAGACGACATGTTGCCGGCTGAAGGAGGAGAGCCGAGGCAGTGAATGTGTAAGCAGAGCCGCTAGGGCAGTGAATATGTCAGCATATCTCTGCACGGCTACTCCAACAGCCCGAACTTCCTCTGGGTAGGTCCATGTGTCTTCGGTTCAGGACGTCTTGCCGGAAAGGAGCCTTGACAACTAAAGCAGGTAAGAAGCTGAGGCAGCAGCACCCTGCTCCCACGTTCAGAAATGAAAAGACCCAACTAGAATGGCAATGCTCATGGAGCCATTGATCCCTCCGCCCTTGATTTAACCGCACGTGTGTATCGCCCAGGTTGGCACAATCCATGAACTAAATCCAAATTTGCAAACCTGGCACCCGATCAAAATTCTTTAACCCCAACATGGAATTAAGTAACATCAGGACCTTAATACTAAAACTTATGGAATGTTCCCCGACTCAGAATGTTTGTAAGCCAACTACTCTGTGCCTTTATATGCCAAATTTTAGCTATTCACTTTATTTTTGGCCCACTAATATAAAACCAGTGCTCAGAGGAAACAATCATTGCTTGCAATGAAGAAATCTTCATTCTAATAGGAACCTTTGAAAGTCTGTGTTAATCGGCAAAATCAAAGCGGACTGGCTGTGCATAAAGTCAGCACTCTTAGGCACCAGTTCACAGTCCCCAATATCGCCCTCTGGTGGGCTTCTGGTCGACCCGTGGCGGTACCTCACTCAGCCTTCATGGGGTGTCCACTGGTCACCTTGCTTTTAGACCATGGGCTCTCGCCACTATTCAACAAGTTGGGCTCCTGTTGCGACGTGGTGAACTTTACTCGAGTCACCCTCGTGTTCTGCTTTTCAGGTAAACAAATCCACAGGTATCCGTGCCCATACGCAAGCAGTCCTTTTATTGCTGCATTTCCCCGACCTCCACACCATATGTAGATACACGTGGACACCCAGCAAGCAATTCAGCCTGCTCACAGGCTCTCTTTAACACACACTCCCAGGGAGATGTTTTCTCCATAATCCCAGATATTTTTTTTAATTTCTGGCAAAGACTTATGTTTCCTGAGTACAACAAAGCACTGGTGGGCATCTATTTCACTGCATAGCTGTCTTCCCAGAGGTGGTCATACCCGGCTAAAGATCACCCCATTTTGGTGGCTCAAGGCAAGTGG
This sequence comes from Tenrec ecaudatus, assembly GCF_050624435.1. Classification (NCBI taxonomy): domain Eukaryota; kingdom Metazoa; phylum Chordata; class Mammalia; order Afrosoricida; family Tenrecidae; genus Tenrec; species Tenrec ecaudatus. The sequence continues at coordinate 50,834 of NW_027458049.1, forward strand.
GCTTACAAACTTTAATTTTTCACACTTCCCATATTTTCCCTAGAAAACAACCGCGTAAAGGGTGGCTTTGTCTGACTTCTGGATAGACAAGGAAGAAGAATTACCACAATGGCAAGGTCAAACAAATAGCTACTCTCCATCTTAAGATGAGTTTTTCCATTGCCCCACTGCTAGGTATCCTATTTGTGACTCTGGCTCTCGTAGAGAAACAGGGGCACAGAAACTCATGTCTAAGTGAGACTCATATATAAAGGTTAAGTGTTCATCAAGCAGACATCTGAAAGCAGTGTGGTCCAAACCCACAAGTCCGACATTAACCCATTAACCCACATGTCCAAGACCAATTGCAATGTCCTCCTCCATCTTTCAAAACAGACGACATGTTGCAGGCTGAAGGAGGGGGGCCGAGACAGTGAATGTGTAAGCAGAGCCGCGTGGTCTGTGGATATATCAGCATATCTCTACACGGCTACTCCAACAGCCTGGGCTTCCTCAGGGTAGGTCCATGTGTCTTCGGCTCAGGGACGTCTTGCCGGGAAGGAGGCTTGACAGCTAAAGCAGGGAACAAGGTGAGGCAGCTGCACCCTGCTCCCACGTTCAGAAATGAAGAGACCCAACTAGAATGGCAATGCTCACGGAGCCATTGATCACTCCGCCCTTCATTTAACCGCACGTGTGTATCGCCCAGGTTGGCACAATCCATGATCTAAATCCAAATTTGCAAACCTGGCACCCGATCAAAATTCTTTAACCCCAACATGGAATTAAGTAACATCAGGACCTTAATTCTAAAACTTATGGAATGTTCCCCGACTCAGAAAGTTTGTAAGCCAACTACTCTGTGCCACTATACGCCAAAATTTAGCTATTCACTTTATCTATGGCCCAAAATATAAAACAAGTTCTCAGAGGAAACAATCATTGCTCGCTATGAAGAAATCTTCATTCCAATAGGAACCATTCAAATTCAGTCTCCCATCGGCAAAATCAAAGCTGGACAGGCCGTGCATAAACTCAGCACTCTTAGGCACCAGTTCACAGTCTCCAATATCGTCCTCTGGTGGGCTTCGGGTCGACCCGTGCCAGTTACCTCGCTCAGCCTTCACGGGGTATCCACCGGTCACCTTGCTTGTTGACCATGGGCTCTCGCCACTATTCAACAAGTTGGGCTCCTGATGCCTCGTGGTGAACTTTACTCGAGTCACCCTCGTGTTCTCCTTTTCAGGTAAACCAAATCCACAGGTATCCGTGCCCATATGCAAGCAGTCCTTTTATTGCTGCATTTCTCCGACCTCCACACCACATGTAGATCCACGTGGACACTCAGGAAGCAATTCAGCCTGCTCACAGGCTCTCTTTAACACACAGTCCCAGGGAGATGTTTTCTCCATACTCCCAGATTTTTTTTTTAACTTCAGGCAAAGACATATGGTTCCAGAGTACAGGAAAGCACTGGTGGGCATCAATTTCACTGCATAGCTGTCTTCCCAGAGGTGGTGTAAACCCAGCTAAAGATCACCCCATTTTGGTGGCTCAAAGCAAGTGGGCTTACAAACTTTCATTTTCACCACTTCCCATAGTTTCCCCAGAAAACAACCGAGTAAAGGGTAGCTTTGTCTGACCTCTCGATAGACAAGAAAGAAGAATTATCATGAGGGCAAGGTCAAACAAATAGCTACTCTCCATCTTAAGATGAGTTTTTCCATTGCCCCACTGCTAGGTATCCTATTTGTGACTCTGGCTCTCGTAGAGAAACAGGGGCACAGAAACTCATGTCTAAGTGACACTCATATATAAAGGTTAAGTGTTCATCAAGCAGACATCCGAAAGGAGTGTGGTCCAAACCCACAAGTCCGACATTTACCCATTATCCCGCATGTCTAACACCAATTGCAATGTCCTCCTCCATCTTTCAAAACAGACGACATGTTGCCGGCTGAAGGAGGAGAGCAGAGGCAATGAATGTGTAAGCAGAGCCGCGTGGGCATTGAATATGTCAGCATACCTCTGCACGGATACTCCAACATCACGGGCTTCCTCTGGGTAGGTCCATGTGTCTTCGGTTCAGGACGTCTTGCCGGAAAGGAGCCTTGACAACTAAAGCAGGTAAGAAGCTGAGGCAGCTGCACCCTGCTCCCACGTTCAGAAATGAAAAGACCCAACTAGAATGGCAATGCTCAAGGAGCCATTGATCCCTCCGCCCTTGATTTAACCACACGTGTGTATCGCCCAGGTTGGCACAATCCATGAACTAAATCCAAATTTGCAAACCTGGCACCCGATCAAAATTTTTTAACCCCAACATGGAATTAAGTAACATCAGGACCTTAATTCTAAAACTTATGGAATGTTCCCCGACTCAGAATGTTTGTAAGCCAACTACTCTGTGCCTATATACGCCAAATTTTAGCTATTCACTTTATGTATGGCCCACTAATATAAAACCAGAGCTCAGAGGAAACAATCATTGCTCGCTATGAAGAAATCTTCATTCCAATTGGAACCTTTCAAAGTCTGTGTCCATCGGCAAAATCAAAGATGGACAGGCCGTGGATAAAGTAAGCACTCTTAGGAACCAGTTCACAGTCCCCTATATCGCCCTATGGTGGGCTTCTGGTCGACCCGTGCCGGCTGCCTCGCTCAGCCTTCACGGGGTGTCCACTGGTCACCTTGCTTGTAGACCATGGGCTCTCGCCACTATTCAACAAGTTAGGCTCCTTATGCGACGTGGTGAACTTTACTCGAGTCACCCTTGTATTCTTTTCAGGTAAACCAAATCCACAGGTATCCATGCCCATACGCAAGCAGTCCTTTTATTGCTGCATTTCTCCGACCACCACACCATATGTAGAGCCACGTGGACACCCAGCAAGCAATTGAGGCTTCTCACAGGCTCTCTTTAACACCCAGTCCCAGGGAGATGTTTTCTCCATAATCCCAGATTTTTTTTTTTTAATTTCTGGCCAAGTGTTATGGTTCCTGAGTACACGAAAGCACTGGTGGGCATCTATTTCACTGCATAGCTGTCTTCCCAGAGGTGGTGTAAACCCAGCTAAAGATCACCCCATTTTGGTGGCTCAAAGCAAGTCGGCTTACAAACGTTCATTTTTCCCACTTCCCATATTATCCCTAGAAAACAACCGAGTAAAGGGTGGCTTTGTCTGACCTCTGGATAGACAAGGAAGAAGAATTACCACGAGGGCAAGGTCAAACAAATAGCTACTCTCCATCTTAAGATGAGTTTTTCCATTGCCCCACTGCTAGGTATCCTATTTGTGACTCTGGCTCTCATAGAGAAAAAGGAGCACAGAAAATCATGTCTAAGTGAGACTCATATATAAAGGTTAAGTGTTCATCAAGCAGACATCCGAAAGCAGTGTGGTCCAAACCCACAAGTCCGACATTAACCCATTAACACACATGTCTAACACCAATTGCAGTGTCCTCCTCCATCTTTCAATACAGATGACATGTTGCTGTCTGAAGGAGGAGAGACGAGGCAGTGAATGTGAAAGGAGAGCAGCCTGGGCAGTGGATATGTCAGCATATCTCTACACGGCTACTCCAACAGCCTGGGCTTCCTCAGGGTAGGTCCATGTGTCTTCGGCTCAGGGACGTCTTGCCGGGAAGGATCCTTGACAGCTAAAGCAGGGAACAAGCTGAGGCAGCTGCACCCTGCTCCCACGTTCAGAAAAGAAGAGACCCAACTAGAATGGCAATGCTCAAGGAGCCATTGATCCCTCCGCCCTTCATTTAACTGCACGTGTGTATCACCCAGGTGGGCACAATCCACGAACTAAATCCACATTTGTGAACCTGGCACCCGTTCAAAATTCTTTAACCCCAACATGAAATTAAGTAACATCAGGACCTTAATTCAAAGCCTTATGGAATGTTCCCCCATTCCGAAAGTTTGTAAGCCAACTGCTCTGTGCCTTTATACCCCTAATTTTAGCTATTCACTTTACGTATGGCCCACTAATAAAAAACCAGTGCTCAGAGGAAACAATCATTGCTCACCATGAAGAAATCTTCATTCTAATAGGAACTTTTCACAGTCTGTGTCCATTAGCAAAATCAAAGCCGGAGAGGCCGTGCATAAAGTCAGCACTCTTAGACACCAGTTCACAGTCTCCAATATCGTCCTCTGGTGGGCTTCGGGTCGACCCGTGCCAGTTACCTCGCTCAGCCTTCACGGGGTATCCACCGGTCACCTTGCTTGTAGACCATGGGCTCTCGCCACTATTCAACAAGTTGGGCTCCTGATGCGACGTGGTGATCTTTACTCGAGTCACCCTCGTGTTCTCCTTTTCAGGTAAACCAAATACACAGATATCCGTGCCCATTCGCAAGCAGTCCTTTTATTGCTGCATTTCTCCGACCTCCATACCACATGTAGATCCACGTGGACACTCAGGAAGCAATTCAGCCTGCTCACAGGCTCTCTTTAACACACAGTCCCAGGGAGATGTTTTCTCCATACTCCCAGATTTTTTTTAACTTCAGGCAAAGACATATGGTTCCAGAGTACAGGAAAGCACTGGTGGGCATCAATTTCACTGCATAGCTGTCTTCCCAGAGGTGGTCTAAACCCAGCTGAAGATCACCCCATTTTGGTGGCTCAAAGCTAGTGGGCTTACAAACTTTCATTTTCACCACTTCCCATAGTTTCCCCAGAAAACAACCGAGTAAAGGGTGGCTTTGTCTGACCTCTCGATAGACAAGAAAGAAGAATTACCATGAGGGCAAGGTCAAACAAATAGCTACTCTCCATCTTAAGATGAGTTTTTCCATTGCCCCACTGCTAGGTATCCTATTTGTGACTCTGGCTCTCGTAGAGAAACAGGGGCACAGAAACTCATGTCTAAGTGACACTCATATATAAAGGTTAAGTGTTCATCAAGCAGACATCCGAAAGCAGTGTGGTCCAAACCCACAAGTCCGACATTTACCCATTAACCCGCATGTCTAACACCAATTGCAATGTCCTCCTCCATCTTTCAAAACAGACGACATGTTGCCGGCTGAAGGAGGAGAGCCGAGGCAGTGAATGTGTAAGCAGAGCCGCGTGGGCAGTGAATATGTCAGCATATCTCTGCACGGCTACTCCAACAGCCTGGGCTTCCTCTGTGTAGGTCCATGTGTCTTCGGTTCAGGACGTCTTGCCGGAAAGGAGCCTTGACAACTAAAGCAGGTAAGAAGCTGAAGCAGCTGCACCCTGCTCCCACGTTCAGAAATGAAAAGACCCAACTAGAATGGCAATGCTCAAGGAGCCATTGATCCCTCCGCCCTTGATTTAACCGCACGTGTGTATCGCCAAGGTTGGCACAATCCATGATCTAAATCCAAATTTGCAAACCTGGCACCCGATCAAAATTCTTTAACCCCAACATGGAATTAAGTAACATCAGGACCTTAATTCTAAAACTTATGGAATGTTCCCCGACTCAGAATGTTTGTAAGCCAACTACTCTGTGCCTTTATATGCCAAATTTTAGCTATTCACTTTATTTTTGGCCCACTAATATAAAACCAGTGCTCAGAGGAAACAATCATTGCTCGCCATGAAGAAATCTTCATTCTAATAGGAACCTTTCAAAGTCTGTGTTAATCGGCAAAATCAAAGCCGGACTGGCTGTGCATAAAGTCAGCACTCTTAGGCACCAGTTCACAGTCCCCAATATCGCCCTCTGGTGGGCTTCTGGTCGACCCGTGCCGGTACCTCACTCAGCCTTCACGGGGTGTCCACTGGTCACCTTGCTTTTAGGCCATGCGCTCTCGCCACTATTCAACAAGTTGGGCTCCTGATGCGACTTGGTGAACTTTACTCGAGTCACCCTTGTGTTCTCCTTTCCAGGTAAACAAATCCACAGGTATCCATGCCCATACGCAAGCAGTCCTTTTATTGCTGCATTTCTCCGACCTCCATACCATATGTAGATACACGTGGACACCCAGCAAGCAATTCAGCCTGCTCACAGGCTCTCTTTAACACACACTCCCAGGGAGATGTTTTCTCCCTAATCCCAGATATTTTTTTAACTTCTGGCAAAGACTTATGGTTCCTGAGTACAACAAAGCACTGGTGGGCATCTATTTCACTGCATAGCTGTCTTCCCAGAGGTGGTCAAAACCCGGCTAAAGATCACCCCATTTTGGTGGCTCAAGGCAAGTGGGCTTACAAACTTTCATTTTTCCCACTTCCCATATTTTACCCAGAAAACAACCGAGAATAGGGTGGCTTTGTCTGACCTCTACATATACAAGGAAGAAGAATTACCATGAGGGCAAGGTCAAACATATAGTTACTCTCCATCTTAAGATGAGTTTTTCCATTGCCCCACTGCTAGGTATCCTATTTGTGACTCTGGCTCTCGTAGAGAAACAGGGGCACAGAAACTCATGTCTAAGTGAGACTCATATATAAAGGTTAAGTGTTCATCAAGCAGACATCTGAAAGCAGTGTGGTCCAAACCCACAAGTCCGACATTAACCCATTAACCCACATGTCAAAGACCAATTGCAATGTCCTCCTCCATCTTTCAAAACAGACGACATGTTGCAGGCTGAAGGAGGGGGGCCGAGACAGTGAATGTGTAAGCAGAGCCGCGTGGTCTGTGGATATATCAGCATATCTCTGCACGGCTACTCCAACAATCCGGGCTTCCTTTGGGTAAGTACATGTGTCTTTGGCTCAGGGTCGTCTTGCCGGAAAGGAGCCTTGACAGCTAAAGCAGGGAACAAGCTGAGGCAGCTGCACCCTGCTCCCACGTTCAGAAATGAAGAGACCCAACTAGAATGGCAATGCTCATGGAGCCATTGTCACTCCGCCCTTCATTTAACCGCACGTGTGTATCGCCCATGTTGGCACAATCCACGAACTAAATCCACATTTGCGAACCTGGCACCCGTTCAAAAGTCTTTAACCCCAACATGGAATTAAGTAACATCAGGACCTTAATTCTAAAACTTATGGAATGTTCCCCCACTCAGAAAGTTTGTAAGCCAACTACTCTGTGCCATTATACGCCAAAATTTAGCTATTCACTTTATCTATGGCCCAAAATATAAAACAAGTGCTCAGAGGAAACAATTATTGCTCGCTATGAAGAAATCTTCATTCCAATAGGAACCATTCAAAGTCTGTCTCCCATCGGCAAAATCAAAGCTGGACAGGACGTGCATAAACTCAGCACTCTTAGGCACCAGTTCACAGTCTCCAATGTCGTCCTCTGGTGGGCTTCGGGTCGACCCGTGCCAGTTACCTCGCTCAGCCTTCACGGGGTATCCACCGGTCACCTTGCTTGTAGACCATGGGCTCTCGCCACTATTCAACAAGTTGGGCTCCTGATGCGATGTGGTGAACTTTACTCGAGTCACCCTCGTGTTCTCCTTTTCAGGTAAATCAAATCCACAGGTATCCGTGCCCACATGCAAGCAGTCCTTTTATTGCTGCATTTCTCCGACCTCCACACCACATGTAGATCCACGTGGACACTCAGGAAGCAATTCAGCCTGCTCACAGGCTTTTTTTAACACACAGTCCCAGGGAGATGTTTTCTCCATACTCCCAGATTTTTTTTAACTTCAGGCAAAGACATATGGTTCCAGAGTACAGGAAAGCACTGGTGGGCATCAATTTCACTGCATAGCTGTCTTCCCAGAGGTGGTCTAAACCCAGCTAAAGACCACCCCATTTTGGTGGCTCAAAGCAAGTCGGCTTACAAACTTTCATTTTTCCCACTTCCCATAGTTTCACCAGAAAACAACCGAGTAAAGGGTGGCTTTGTCTGACCTCTACATATACAAGGAAGAAGAATTACCATGAGGGCAAGGTCAAACATATAGTTACTCTCCATCTTAAGATGAGTTTTTCCATTGCCCCACTGCTAGGTATCCTATTTGTGACTCTGGCTCTCGTAGAGAAAAAGGGGCACAGAAAATCATGTCTAAGTGAGACTCATATATAAAAGTTAAGTGTTCATCAAGCAGACATCCGAAAGCAGTGTGGTCCAAACCCACAAGTCCGACATTAACCCATTAACCCACATGTCCAAGACCAATTGCAATGTCCTCCTCCATCTTTCAAAAAAGACGACATGTTGCAGGCTGAAGGAGGGGGGCCGAGACAGTGAGTGTGTAAGCAGAGCCGCGTGGTCTGTGGATATATCAGCATATCTCTGCACGGCTACTCCAACAACCCGGGCTTCCTTTGGGTAAGTACATGTGTCTTCGGCTCAGGGACGTCTTGCCGGAAAGGAGCCTTGACAGCTAAAGCAGGGAACAAGCTGAGGCAGCTGCACCCTGCTCCCACGTTCAGAAAAGAAGAGACCCAACTAGAATGGCAATGCTCAAGGAGCCATTGATCCCTCCGCCCTTCATTTAACTGCACGTGTGTATCACCCAGGTGGGCACAATCCACGAACTAAATCCACATTTGTGAACCTGGCACCCGTTCAAAATTCTTTAACCCCAACATGGAATTAAGTAACATCAGGACCTTAATTCAAAGCCTTATGGAATGTTCCCCCATTCCGAAAGTTTGTAAGCCAACTGCTCTGTGCCTTTATACCCCTAATTTTAGCTATTCACTTTATGTATGGCCCACTAATAAAAAACCAGTGCTCAGAGGAAACAATCATTGCTCACCATGAAGAAATCTTCATTCTAATAGGAACTTTTCACAGTCTGTGTCCATTAGCAAAATCAAAGCCGGAGTGGCCGTGCATAAAGTCAGCACTCTTAGGCACCAGTTCACAGTCTCCAATATCGCCCTCTGCTGGGCTTCGGGTCGACCCGTGCCAGTTACCTCGCTCAGCCTTCACGGGGTATCCACCGGTCACCTTGCTTGTAGACCATGGGCTCTCGCCACTATTCAACAAGTTGGGCTCCTGATGCGACGTGGTGATCTTTACTCGAGTCACCCTTGTGTTCCCCTTTACAGGTAAACAAATCCACAGGTATCCATGCCCATACGCAACAATCCTGTTATTGCTGCATTTCTCCGACCTCCACACCATATGTAGATCCACGTGGACACCCAGCAAGCAATTCAGCCTGCTCACAGGCTCTCTTTAACACTCACTCCCAGGGAGATGTTTTCTCCCTACTCCCAGATTTTTTTTTTTTACTTCTGGCCAAGTCTTATGATTCCTGAGTACACCAAAGAACTGGTGGGCATCTATTTCACTGCATACCTGTCTTCCCAGAGGTGGTCAAAACCCAGCTAAAGATCACCCCATTTTGGTGGCTCAAGCAAATGGGCTTACCAACTTTCATTTTCCCCCTTACCCTAGTTTCCCCAGAAAACAACCGAGTAAAGGGTGGCTTTGTCTGACCTCTGGATCGACAAGGAAGAAGAATTACCATGAGGGCAGGGTCAAACATATAGTTACTCTCCATCTTAAGATGAGTTTTTCCATTGCCCCACTGCTAGGTATCCTATTTGTGACTCTGGCTCTCGTAGAGAAACAGGGGCACAGAAACTCATGTCTAAGTGAGACTCATATATAAAGGTTAAGTGTTCATCAAGCAGACATCTGAAAGCAGTGTGGTCCAAACCCCCAAGTCCGACATTAACCCATTAACCCACATGTCTAACAACAATTGCAGTGTCCTCCTACATCTTTCAAAACAGATGACAAGTTGCTGGCTGAAGGAGGAGAGACAAGGCAGTGAATGTGTAAGCAGAGCAGCGTGGGCAGTGGATATGTCAGCATATCTCTACACGGCTACTCCAACAGCCCGGGCTTCCTCTGGGTAGGTCCTTGTGTCTTCGGCTCAGGGACGTCTTGCCGGAAATGAGTCTTGACAACTAAAGCAGGGAACAAGGTGAGGCAGCTGCACCCTGCTCCCATGTTCAGAAATGAAGAGACCCAACAAGAATGGCAATGCTCAAGGAGCCATTGTCACTCCGCCCTTCATTTAACCGCACGTGTGTATCGCCCAGGTTGGCACAATCCACGAACTAAATCCACATTTGCAAATATGGCACCCGTTCAAAATTCTTTAACCACAACATGGAATTAAGTAACACCAGGACCTTAATTCTAAAACTTATGGAATGTTTCCCCACTCAGAAAGATTGTAAGCCAACTACTCTGTGCCATCATACGCCAAATTTTAGCTATTCACTTTATCTATGGCCCAAAATATAAAACAAGTGCTCAGAGGAAATATCATTGCTCGCCATGAAGAAATCTTCATTCCAATAGGAACCATTCGAAGTCTGTGTCCATCGGCAAAATCAAAGCCGGACACGCCGTGCATAAAGTCAGCACTCTTAGGCACCAGTTCATAGTCTCCAATATCGTCCTCTGGTGTGCTTCTTGTCGACCCGTACCGGGGACCTTGCTCAGCCTTCATGGGGTATCCACCGGTCACCTTGCTTGTAGACCATGGGCTCTCGCCACTATTCAACAAGCCTGGGGCCTGATGCACATGGTGAACTTTACTCGAGTCACCCTCGTTTTCTCCTTTTCAGGTAAACCAAATCCACAGGTATCCGTGCCCATACGCAAGCAGTCCTTTCATTGCTGCATTTCTCGGACCTCCACTCCATATGTAGATCCCCGAGGTCACCCAGAAAGCAATTCAGCCTGCTCACAGTTTCTCTTTAACACACAGTTCCTGGGAGATGTTTTCTCCCTACTCCCAGATGTTTTTTTAACTTCTGGCAAAGGCTTATGGTTCCTGAGTTCACGAAAGCACTGGTGGGAATCTATTTCACTGCATAGCTGTCTACCTAGAGGTGGTCTACACCCAGCTAAAGATAACCCCATTTTAGTGGTTCAAAGCAAGTGGGCTTACAAACTTTCATTTTTCCACCTTTCCATAGTTTCCCCAGAAAACAACCGAGTACAGGGTAGCTTTGTCTGACTTCTGGATAGACAAGGAAGTAGAATTACCATGAGGCAAGGTAAAACAAATAGCTACTCTCCATCTTAAGATGAGTTTTTCCATTGCCCCATTGCTAGGTATCTTATTTGTGACTCTGGCTCTCATAGAGAAACAGGGACACAGACATGAGTTTCTAAGTGAGACTCATATATCAAGGTTAAGTGTTCATCAAGCAGACATGCGAAAGCAGTGTGGTCCAAACCCACAAGTCCGACAATAACCCATTAACCCACATGTCCAACACCAATTGCAATGTCCTCCTCCATCTTTCAAAACATTCGACATGTTGCTGGTTGAAGGAGGAGAGCCCAGGCAGTGAATGTGTGAGCAGAGCAGCCTGGGCAGTGGATATGTCAGCATATCTCTGCATGGCTACTCCAGCAGCCCGGGTTTCCTCTTTTTAGGTCCATGTGTCTTCGGCTCTTGGACGTCTTGCCAGAAAGGAGCCTTGACAGCTAAAGCAGGGAACAAGTTGAGTCAGCTGCACCCTGCTCCCACATTCAGAAATGAAGAGACCCAACTAGAATGGCAATGATCAAGGAGCCATTGATCACTCCACCCTTCATTTAACCGCACGTGTGTATCGCCCAGGTTGGCACAATCTACGAACTAAATTCACATTTGCGAACCAGGCACCCGTTCAAAATTCTTTAAACCCAACATGGAATTAAGTTACATCAGACCTTAATTCTAAAACTTATGGAATGTTCCCCCACTCGGAAAGTTTGTAAGCCAACTACTCTGTGCCTTTATACGCCAAATTTTAGCTATCCACTTTATCTATGGCCCACTAATATAAAACCAGTGCTCAGAGGAAACAATCATTCCTCGCTATGAAGAAATCTTCATTCCAATAGGAACCTTTCAAAGTCTGTGTTCATCGGCAAAATCAAAGCCGGACAGGCCGTGCATAAAGTCAGCACTCTTAGGCACCAGTTCACAGTCTCCAATATCGCCCTATGGTAGGCTTCTGGTCGGCCCGTGCCAGCTACCTCACTCAGCCTCCACGGGGTGTCCACCAGTCTCCTTGCTTGTAGACCATGGGCTCTCGCTAATGTTCAACAAGCCTGGGCTCCTGATGCAACGTGGGGAACTTTAGTCGAATCACCCTCTTTTTCTCCTTTTCAGGTAAACCAAATCCACTGGTATCTGGGCCATACACAAGCAGTTCTTTTATTGCTGCAGTTCTCCGACCTCCACTCCATATGAAGATCCACGTGGTCACCCAGCAAGCAATTCAGCCTGCTCACAGGCTCTCTTTAACACACAGTCCAGTGAGATGTTTTCTCCCTACTCTTAGATTTTATTTTAACTTCTGGCAAAGGCTTTTGGTTCCTGAGTACAGGAAAGCACTGGTGGGCATCTAATTCACTGCACAGCAGTCTTCCCAGAGGTAGCTTAACCCAGCTAAAGATCACCCAATTTTGGTGGCTCTAAGCATGTGGGCTTACAAACTTTCATTTTTCCCACTTCCCATATTTTCCCTAGAAAACAACCGAGTAAAGGGTGGCTTTTTCTGACCTCTGGATAGACAAGGAAGAAGAATTACCATGAGGGCAAAGTCAAACAAATAGCTACTCTCCATCTTAAGATGAGTTTTTCCATTGCCCCACTGCTAGGTATCCTATTTGTGACTCTGGCTCTCGTAGAGAAACAGGGGCACAGAAACTCATGTCTAAGTGAGACTCATATATAAAGGTTAAGTGTTCATCAAGCAGACATCTGAAAGCAGTGGGGTCCAAACCCACAAGTCCGACATTAACCCATTAACCCACATGTCGAAACCAATTGCAATGTCCTCCTCCATCTTTCAAAACAGACGACATGTTGCAGGCTGAAGGAGGGGGGCCGAGACAGTGAATGTGTAAGCAGAGCCGCGTGGTCTGTGGATATATCAGCATATCTCTGCACGGTTACTCCAACAACCCGGGCTTCCTTTGGGTAAGTACATGTGTCTTCGGCTCAGGGACGTCTTGCCGGAAAGGAGCCTTGACAGCTAAAGCAGGGAACAAGCTGAGGCAGCTGCACCCTGCTCCCACGTTCAGAAATGAAGAGACCCAACTAGAATGGCAATGCTCAAGGAGCCATTTATCCCTCCGCCCTTCATTTAACTGCACGTGTGTATCACCCAGGTGGGCACAATCCACGAACTAAATCCACATTTGTGAACCTGGCACCCGTTCAAAATTCTTTAACCCCAACATGGAATTAAGTAACATCAGGATCTTAATTCAAAGCCTTATGGAATGTTCCCCCACTCCGAAAGTTTGTAAGCCAACTGCTCTGTGCCTTTATACCCCTAATTTTAGCTATTCACTTCATGTATGGCCCAGTAATATAAAACCAGTGCTCAGAGGAAACAATCATTGCTCGCCATGAAGAAATCTTCATTCTAATAGGAACCTTTCACAGTCTGTGTCCATCGGCAAAATCAAAGCCGGACAGGCCGTGCATAAAGTCAGCACTCTTAGGCACCAGTTCACAGTCTCCAATATCGCCCTCTGGTGGGCTTCTGGTCGACCCGTGCCGGCTACCTCGCTCAGCCTTCACGGGGTGTCCACTGGTCACCTTGCTTGTAGACCATGGGCTCTCGCCACTATTCAACAAGTTGGGCTCCTGATGCGACGTGGTGAACATTCCTCGAGTCACCCTTTTGTTCCCCTTTACAGGTAAACAAATCCACTGGTATCCGTGCCCATACGCAAGCAATCCTGTTATTGCTGCATTTCTCCGACCTCCACACCATATGTAGATCCACGTGGACACCCAGCAAGCAATTCAGCCTGCTCACAGGTTCTCTTTAACACACACTCCCAGGGAGATGTTTTCTCCCTAATCCCAGATATTTTTTTTTACTTCTGGCCAAGTCTTATGATTCCTGAATACACCAAAGAACTGGTGGGCATCTATTTCACTGCATACCTGTCTTCCCAGAGGTGGTCAAAACCCAGCTAAAGATCACCCCATTTTGGTGGTTCAAGCAAATGGGCTTACAAACTTTCATTTTTCCTCCTTACCCTAGTTTCCCCAGAAAACAACCGAGTAAAGGGTGGCTTTGTCTGACCTCTGGATCGACAAGGAAGTAGAATTACCATGAGGGCAAGGTCAAACATATAGTTACTCTCCTTCTTAAGATGAGTTTTTCCATTGCCCCACTGCTAGGTATCCTATTTGTGACTCTGCCTCTCATAGAGAAACAGGGACACAGAAACTCATGTCTAAGTGAGACTCATATATCAAGGTTAAGTGTTCATCAAGCAGACATCTGAAAGCAGTGTTGTCCAAACCCCCAAGTCCGACATTAACCCATTAACCCACATGTCTAACAACAATTGCAGTGTCCTCCTCCATCTTTCAAAACAGATGACATGTTGCTGGCTGAAGGAGGAGAGACGATGCAGTGAATGTGTAAGCAGAAGAGCGTGGGCAGTGGATATGTCAGCATATCTCTACACGGCTACTCCAACAGCCCGGGCTTCCTCTGGGTAGGTCCATGTGTCTTCGGCTCAGGGACGTCTTGCCGGGAAGGAGCCTTGTCAGCTAAAGCAGGGAACAAGGTGAGGCAGCTGCACCCTGCTCCCATGTTCAGAAATGAAGAAACCCAACAAGAATGGCAATGCTCAAGGAGCCATTGATCCCTCTGCCCTTGATTTAACCGCACGTGTGTATCGCCCAGGTTGGCACAATCCACGAACTAAATCCACATTTGCGAACCTGGCACCCGTTCAAAATTCTTTAACCACAACATGGAATTAAGTAACACCAGGACCTTAATTCTAAAACTTATGGAATGTTTCCCCACTCAGAAAGTTTGTAAGCCAACTACTCTGTGCCATCATACGCCAAATTTTAGCTATTCACTTTATCTATGGCCCAAAATATATAACAAGTGCTCAGAGGAAATATCATTGCTCGCCATGAAGAAATCTTCATTCCAATAGGAACCATTCAAAGTCTGTGTCTATCGGCAAAATCCAAGCCGGACACGCCGTGCATAAAGTCAGCACTCTTAGGCACCAGTTCACAGTCTCCAATATCGTCCTCTGGTGTGCTTCTTGTCGACCCGTACCGGGGACCTCGCTCAGCCTTCATGGGGTATCCACCGGTCACCTTGCTTGTAGACCATGGGCTCTCGCCACTATTAAACAAGCCTGGGGTCCTGATGCACATGGTGAACTTTACTCGAGTCACCCTCGTGTTCTCCTTTTCAGGTAAACCAAATCCACAGGTATCCGTGCCCATACGCAAGCAGTCCTTTTATTGCTGCATTTCTCCGAACTCCACTCCATATGTAGATCCCCGAGGTCACCCAGAAAGCAATTCAGCCTGCTCACAGTCTCTCTTTAACACGCAGTCCCTGGGAGATGTTTTCTCCCTACTCCCAGATATTTTTTTAACTTCTGGCAAAGGCTTATGGTTCCTGAGTTCACGAAAGCACTGGTGGGCATCTATTTCACTGCATAGCTGTCTACCCAGAGGTGGTCTAAACCCAGCTAAAGATAACCCCATTTTAGTGGTTCAAAGCAAGTGGGCTTACAAACTTTCATTTTTCCACCTTTCCATAGTTTCCCCAGAAAACAACCGAGTACAGGGTAGCTTTGACTGACTTCTGGATAGACAAGGAAGTAGAATTACCATGAGGCAAGGTAAAACAAATAGCTACTCTCCATCTTAAGATGAGTTTTTCCATTGCCCCACTGCTAGGTATCCTATTTGTGACTCTGGCTCTCATAGAGAAACAGGGACACAGAAACTCATGTCTAAGTGAGACTCATATATCAAGGTTCAGTGTTCATCAAGCAGACATCCGAAAGCAATGTGGTCCAAACCCACAAGTCCGACAATAACCCATTAACCCACATGTCCAACACCAATTGCAATGTCCTCCTCCATCTTTCAAAACATTCGACATGTTGCTGGCTGAAGGAGGAGAGCCCAGGCAGTGAATGTGTAAGCAGAGCAGCCTGGGCAGTGGATATGTCAGCATATCTCTGCATGGCTACTCCAGCAGCTCGGGTTTCCTCTTGGTAGGTCCATGTGTCTTCGGCTCGGGGACTTCTTGCCAGAAAGGAGCCTTGACAGCTAAAGCAGGGAAAAAGCTGAGTCAGCTGCACCCTGCTCCCACATTCAGAAATGAAGAAACCCAACTAGAATGGCAATGATCAAGGAGCCATTGATCACTCCACCCTTCATTTAACCGCACGTGTGTATCGCCCAGGTTGGCACAATCCACGAACTAAATTCACATTTGCGAACCAGGCACCCGTTGAAAATTCTTTAAACCCAACATGGAATTAAGTTACATCAGACCTTAATTCTAAAACTTATGGAATGTTCCCCCACTCGGAAAGTTTGTAAGCCAACTACTCTGTGCCTTTATACACCAAATTTTAGCTATCCACTTTGTCTATGGCCCACTAATATAAAACCAGTGCTCAGAAGAAACAATCAATGCTCGCTATGAAGAAATCTTCATTCCAATAGGAACCTTTCAAAGTCTGTGTTCATCGGCAAAATCAAAGCCCGAGAGGCCGTGCATAAAGTCAACACTCTTAGGCACCAGTTAACAGTCTCCAATATCGCCCTATGGTGGGCTTCTGGTAGACCCGTGCCAGCTACCTCACTCAGACTCCACGGGGTGTCCACTGGTCTCTTTGCTTGGAGACCATGGGCTCTCGCTAATGTTCAACAAGCCTGGGCTCCTGATGCGACGTGGTGAACTTTAGTCGAATCACCCTCTTTTTCTCCTTTTCAGGTAAACCAAATCCACAGGTATCTGGGCCCATACACAAACAGTCCTTTTATTGCTGCATTTCTCCGACCTCCACTCCATATGAAGATCCACGTGGTCACCCAGCAAGCAATTCAGCCTGCTCACAGACTCTCTTTAACACACAGTCCAGGGAGATGTTTTCTCCCTACTCTCAGATTTTATTTTAACTTCTGGCAAAGGCTTATGGTTCCTGAGTACACCAAAGCACTGGTGGGCATCTAATTCACTGCACAGCAGTCTTCCCAGAGGTAGCTTAACCCAGCTAAAGATCACCCAATTTTGGTAGCTCTAAGCATGTGGGCTTACAAACTTTCATTTTTCCCACTTCCCATATTTTCCCCAGAAAACAACCGAGTAAAGGGTGGCTTTGTCTGACCTCTGGATAGACAAGGAAGAAGAATTACCATGAGGGCAAAGTCAAACAAATAGCTACTCTCCATCTTAAGATGAGTTTTTCCATTGCCCCACTGCTAGGTATCCTATTTGTGACTCTGGCTCTCGTAGAGAAACAGGGGCACAGAAACTCATGTCTAAGTGACACTCATATATAAAGGTTAAGTGTTCATCAAGCAGACATCTGAAAGCAGTGTGGTCCAAACCCACAAGTCAGACATTAACCCACATGTCGAAACCAATTGCAATGTCCTCCTCCATCTTTCAAAACAGACGACATGTTGCAGGCTGAAGGAGGGGGACCGAGACAGTGAATGTGTAAGCAGAGCCGCGTGGTCTGTGGATATATCAGCATATCTCTGCACGGCTACTCCAACAACCCGGGCTTCCTTTGGGTAAGTACATGTGTCTTCGGCTCAGGGACGTCTTGCCGGAAAGGAGCCTTGACAGCTAAAGCAGGGAACAAGCTGAGGCAGCTGCACCCTGCTCCCACGTTCAGAAAAGAAGAGACCAAACTAGAATGGCAATGCTCAAGGAGCCTTTGATCCCGCCACCCTTCATTTATCCGCACGTGTGTATCGCCCAGGTTGGCACAATCCACGAACTAAATCCACATTTGCGAACCTGGCACCCGTTCAAAATTCTTTAACCACAACATGGAATTAAGTAACACCAGGACCTTAATTCTAAAACTTATGGAATGTTTCCCCACTCAGAAAGATTGGAAGCCAACTACTCTGTGCCATCATACGCCAAATTTTAGCTATTCACTTTATCTATGGCCCAAAATATAAAACAAGTGCTCAGAGGAAATATCATTGCTCGCCATGAAGAAATCTTCATTCCAATAGGAACCATTCAAAGTCTGTGTCCATCGGCAAAATCAAAGCCGGACACGCCGTGCATAAAGTCAGCACTCTTAGGCACCAGTTCACAGTCTCCAATATCGTCCTCTGGTGTGCTTCTTGTCGACCCGTACCGGGGACCTCGCTCAGCCTTCATGGGGTATCCACCGGTCACCTTGCTTGTAGACCATGGGCTCTCGCCACTATTCAACAAGCCTGGGGTCCTGATGCACATGGTGAACTTTACTCGAGTCACCCTCGTGTTCTCCTTTTCAGGTAAACCAAATCCACAAGTATCCGTGCCCATACGCAAGCAGTCCTTTTATTGCTGCATTTCTCCGACCTCCACTCCATATGTAGATCCCCGAGGTCACCCAGAAAGCAATTCAGCCTGCTCACAGTCTCTCTTTAACACGCAGTCCCTGGGAGATGTTTTCTCCCTACTCCCAGATGTTTTTTTAACTTCTGGCAAAGGCTTATGGTTCCTGAGTTCACGAAAGCACTGGTGGGCATCTATTTCACTGCATAGCTGTCTACCCAGAGGTGGTCTAAACCCAGCTAAAGATAACCCCATTTTAGTGGTTCAAAGCAAGTGGGCTTACAAACTTTCATTTTTCCACCTTTCCATAGTTTCCCCAGAAAACAACCGAGTACAGGGTAACTTTGTCTGACTTCTGGATAGACAAGGAAGTAGAATTACCATGAGGCAAGGTAAAACAAATAGCTACTCTCCATCTTAAGATGAGTTTTTCCATTGCCCCACTGCTAGGTATCCTATTTGTGACTCTGGCTCTCGTAGAGAAACAGGGACACAGAAACTCATGTCTACGTGAGACTCATATATCAAGGTTAAGTGTTCATCAAGCAGACATCCGAAAGCAATGTGGTCCAAACCCACAAGTCCGACAATAACCCATTAACCCTCATGTCCAACACCAATTGCAATGTCCTCCTCCATCTTTCAAAACATTCGACATGTTGCTGGCTGAAGGAGGAGAGCCCAGGCAGTGAATGTGTAAGCAGAGCAGCCTGGGCAGTGGATATGTCAGCATATCTCTGCATGGCTACTCCAGCAGCCCGGGTTTCCTCTTGGTAGGTCCATGTGTCTTTGGCTCAGGGACGTCTTGCCAGAAAGGAGCCTTGACAGCTAAAGCAGGGAACGAGCTGAGTCAGCTGCACCCTGCTCCCACATTCAGAAATGAAGAGACCCAACTAGAATGGCAATGATCAAGGAGCCATTGATCACTCCACCCTTCCTTTAACCGCACGTGTGTATCGCCCAGGTTGGCACAATCCACGAACTAAATTCACATTTGCTAACCAGGCACCCGTTCAAAATTCTTTAAACCCAACATGGAATTAAGTTACATCAGACCTTAATTCTAAAACTTATGGAATGTTCCCCCACTCGGAAAGTTTGTAAGCCAACTACTCTGTGCCTTTATACACCAAATGTTAGCTATCCACTTTGTCTATGGCCCACTAATATAAAACCAGTGCTCAGAAGAAACAATCATTGCTCGCTATGAAGAAATCTTCATTCCAATAGGAACCTTTCAAAGTCTGTGTCCATCGGCAAAATCAAACCCGTACAGGCCGTGCATAAAGTCAACACACTTAGGCACCAGTTCACAGTCTCCAATATCGCCCTATGGTGCGCTTCTGGTCGACCTGTGCCAGCTACCTCACTCAGCATCCACGGGGTGTCCACCGGTCTCCTTGCTTGTAGACCATGGGCTATCGCTAATGTTCAACAAGCCTGGGCTCCTGATGCGACGTGGTGAACTTTAGTCGAATCACCCTCTTTTTCTCCTTTTCAGGTAAACCAAATCCACAGGTATCTGGGCCCATACACAAGCAGTCCTTTTATTGCTGCAGTTCTCCGACCTCCACTCCATATGAAGCTCCACGTGGTCGCCCAGCAAGCAGTTCAGCCTGCTCACAGACTCTCTTTAACACACGGTCCAGGGAGATGTTTTCTCCCTACTCTCAGATTTTATTTTAACTTCTGGCAAAGGCTTTTGGTTCCTGAGTACACGAAAGCACTGGTGGGCATCTAATTCACTGCACAGCACGCATCCCAGAGGTAGCTTAACCCAGCTAAAGATCACCCAATTTTGGTGGCTCTAAGCATGTGGGCTTACAAACTTTCATTTTTCCCACTTCCCATATTTTCCCCAGAAAACAACCGAGTAAAGGGTGGCTTTTTCTGACCTCTGGATGGACAAGGAAGAAGAATTACCATGAGGGCAAAGTCAAACAAATAGCTACTCTCCATCTTAAGATGAGTTTTTCCATTGCCCCACTGCTAGGTATCCTATTTGTGACTCTGGCTCTCGTAGAGAAACAGGGGCACAGAAACTCATGTCTAAGTGAGACTCATATATAAAGGTTAAGTGTTCATCAAGCAGACATCTGAAAGCAGTGTGGTCCAAACCCACAAGTCAGACATTAACCCATTAACCCACATGTCGAAACCAATTGCAATGTCCTCCTCCATCTCTCAAAACAGACGACATGTTGCAGGCTGAAAGAGGGGGGCCGAGGCAGTGAATGTGTAAGCAGAGCCGCGTGGTCTGTGGATATATCAGCATATCTCTGCACGGCTACTCCAACAACCCGGGCTTCCTTTGGGTAAGTACATGTGTCTTCGGCTCAGGGACGTCTTGCCGGAAAGGAGCCTTGACAGCTAAAGCAGGGAACAAGCTGAGGCAGCTGCACCCTGCTCCCACGTTCAGAAATGAAGAGACCCAACTAGAATGGCAATGCTCAAGGAGCCATTGATCCCTCCGCCCTTCATTTAACTGCACGTGTGTATCACCCAGGTTGGCACAATCCACGAACTAAATCCACATTTGTTAACCTGGCACCCCTTCAAAATTCTTTAACCCCAACATGGAACTAAGCAACATCAGGAACTTAATTCAAAGCCTTATGGAATGTTCCCCCATTCCGAAAGTTTGTAAGCCAACTGCTCTGTGCCTTTATACCCCTAGTTTTAGCTATTCACTTTATGTATGGCCCACTAATATAAAACCAGTGCTCAGCGGAAACACTGATTGCTCTCCATGAAGAAATCTTCATTCTAATAGGAACCTTTCACAGTCTGTGTCCATCGGCAAAATCAAAGCCGGACAGGCCGTGCATAAAGTCAGCACGCTTAGGCACCAGTTTACAGTCTCCAATATCGTCCTCTGGTGTGCTTGTCGACCCGTACCGGGGACCTCGCTCAGCCTTCATGGGGTATCCACCGGTCACCTTGCCTGTAGACCATGGGCTCTCGCCACTATTCAACAAGCCTGGGGTCCTGATGCACATGGTGAACTTTACTCGAGTCACCCTCGTGTTCTCCTTTTCAGGTAAACCAAATCCCCAGGTATCCGTGCCCATACGCAAGCATTCCTTTTATTGCTGCATTTCTCTGACCTCCACTCCATATGTAGATCCCCGAGGTTACCCAGGAAGCAATTCAGCCTGCTCACATTCTCTCTTTTACACACAGTCCCTGGGAGATGTTTTCTCCCTACTCCCAGATTTTTTTTTTTAACTTCTAGCAAAGACTTATGGTTCCTGAGTTCACGAAAGCACTGATGCGCATCTATTTCACAGCACAGCTGTCTTCCAAGAGGTGTTCTAAACCCAGCGAAAGTAACCCCATTTTGGTGACTCAAAGCAAGTGGGCTCACAATCATTCATTTTTCCCACTACCCATAGTTTCCCCAGAAAACAACCGAGTAAAGGGTGGCTTTGTCTGACCTCTGGATAGACAAGGAAGAAGAATTACCACAAGGGCAAGGTGAAACAAATAGCTACTCTCCATCTTAAAATGAGTTTTTCCATTGCCCCACTGCTAGGTATCCTATTTGTGACTCTGGCTCTCATAGAGAAACAGGGGCACAGAAACTCATGTCTTCATGAGACTCATATATAAAGGTTAAGTGTTCATCAAGCAGACATCCGAAAGCAGTGTGGTCCAAACCCACAAGTCCGACAATAACCCATTAACCCACATGTCCAAAACCAATTGCATTATCCTCCTCCATCTTTCAAAACAGACGACATGTTGCTGGTGAAGGAGGAGATCCAAGACAGAGGATGTGTAAGCAGAGTAACGTGGGCAGTGCATATGTCAGCATATCTCTTCCCGGCTACTCCAACAACCCGGGATTCCTCTGGGTAGTTCCACGTGTCTTCGGGTCAGGGATGTCTTGCCGGAAAGGAGCCTTGACAGGTAAAGCAGGGAACAAGCTGAGGCAGCTGCACCCTGCTCCCACGTTCAGAAATGATGATACCCAACTAGAATGGCAATGCTCAAGGAGCCATTGATCCCTCCGCCCTTCATTTAACTGCACGTGTGTATCACCCAGGTTGGCACAATCCACGAACTAAATCCACATTTGTGAACCTGGCACCCGTTCATAATTCTTTAACCCCAACATGGAATTAAGTAACATCAGGACCTTAATTCTAAACCTTATGGAATGTTCCCCCACTCAGAAAGTTTGTAAGCCAACTGCTCTGTGCCTTTATACCCTTAATTTTAGCTATTCACTTTATCTATGGCCCTCTAATATAAACCCAGTGCTCAGAGGAAACAATCATTGCTCGCCATGAAGAAATCTTCATTCCAATAGGAACCTTTCAATGTCTGTGTCCATCGGCAAAATCAAAGCCGGACAGGCCGTGCATAAAGTCAGCACTCTTAGGCACCAGTTCACAGTCTCCAATATCGTCCTTTGGTGGGCTTCAGGTCGACCCGTGCCAGCTACCTCACTCAGCCTTCTCGGGGTGTCCACCAGTCACCTTGCTTGTAGACCATGGGCTCTCGCCAATGTTCAACAAGAGTGGGCTCCTGATGCGGCCTGGTGAACTTTAATTGAGTTACCCTCGTGTTCTCCTCCTTGTTAGGTAAACCAAATCCACAGGTATCCGGGCCCATACACAAGCAGTCCTTTTATTGCTGCATTTCTCCGACCTCCACTCCATATGTAGATCCCCGTGGTCACCCAGAAAGCAATTCAGCCTGCTCACAGGCTCTCTTTAACACACCATCCTAGGAAGATGTTTTCTCCCTACTCCCAGATTTTTTTTAAATTCTGGCAAAGACTTATGGTTCCTAAGTACATGAAAGCACTGTTGGGCATCTATTTCACTGCATAGCTGTCTACCCAGAGGTGGTCTAAACCCAGCTAAAGATAACCCCATTTTAGTGGTTCAAAGCAAGTGGGCTTACATACTTTCATTTTTCCCACTTCCCATATTTTCCCCAGAAAACAACCGAGTACAGGGTGGCTTTGTCTGACCTCTACATAGACAAGGAAGAAGAATTACCATGAGGGCAAGGTCAAACAAATAGCTACTCTCCATCTTAAGATGAGTTTTTCCATTGCCCCACTGCTAGGTATCCTATTTGTGACTCTGGCTCTCGTAGAGAAACAGGGGCACAGAAACTCATGTCTAAGTGACACTCATATATAAAGGTTAAGTGTTCATCAAGCAGACATCTGAAAGCAGTGTGGCCCAAACCCACAAGTCCGACAATAACCCATTAACCCACATGTCCAACACCAATTGCAATGTCCTCCTCCATCTTTCAAAACAGATGACATGTTGCTGGCTGAAGGAGGAGAGCTGAGGCATTGAATGTGTAAGCAGAGCAGCGTGGGCATTGGATATGTCAGCATATCTCTGCACGGCTACTCCAACAGCCCGGGCTTCCTTTGTGTAGGTCCATGTGTCTTCGGCTCAGGGACGTCTTGCCGAAAGGAGCCTTGACAGCTAAAGCAGGTAAGAAGCTTAGGCAGGTGCACCCTGCTCCCACATTCAGAAATGAAGAGACCCAACTAGAATGGCAATGCTCAAGGAGCCATTGATCCCTCCGCCCTTCATTTAACCGCACGTGTGTATCGCCCAGGTTGGCACAATTCACGAACTATATCCAAACATGCCATCCTGGCACCCATTCAGAATTGAAATTACGTGACACCAATAACTTAATTCTATAAGCCTCTGATTATGTTTCTCCCTCTGGAATGTTTTTAAGCCATCTACTCCGTGCACTTGTACCTCATATTTTCGCTGTTTGCTTAATCTACGGCCCTCTTAGATCAAACCTTTTCTCAGAGGAAAAAATCATTTTCGACCTGAATAAATCTTCATTCCAATAGGAACCTATTGAATTTTGCGTCCATCAACAATGTCAAAACCGAACAAGCCATTCATAAAGTCAGCCATGATCCACTCCAGTTCACAGCCTCGAAAATCCACCATCTGTTTGGGTTCTGGTCAACCCATGCCTTCCTCAGCTCTACGGTGTCCACCGATCACCTTGCTTGTAGACCATGAGCTCTCTCCAATATTCAAGAAGCTTGGGTTACTCATGCTAGATCATGAATTTTTGTTGATTCACTCTCATATTCTCCATTTCTCCTGTAAACCAAATACACAAGTGTCAGAGGCCAAACTCAATTAGTGTTTTTATTACTACATTTCTCCAACTTCTACTGAGCAAGTAGATTCACGTGGTCACCTTGCAAAACCGTCAGCCTGCTCATAAGCTCCCTTTTACACCCATTCCCTGGGAGGTATTTTCTTTGTACTCCCAGATTTTTTTAGTGTTGGCAAAGACTTGTGGTTCCTGAGTACAGGAAAGCACTGTTTCGCATATAAATCAATTCTCTGCATAGCTGTCTTCTAAGGTGTTTCCTAAGCCCATGTAAAGATCAAATTTTGTTGGCTCAAAGCAAGTGGGCTTACAAACTTTCTGCTCTCATACTTCCCATAGTTTCCCCAGTAATCTATTGAATATAGGGTGGCTTTGTCTGACCACTGGCTAGACAGAGAAGGAAAACTACCATGAGGGAGAGGTCAGACAAACATCTACTCTCCATCTTATGGCTAGTTTCTCCAGTACACCACTGCTAAGGTACCACAATGTGTTAGTCAGGGTACTTTAGGGAAAGAACTACAGTGAAACTCATGTCTAAGGGAGAGTTTTATATAGTTTATATAAAGTGCTTTATATAGTTTATATATAGTGTGCATCAAGCAAAAATCCCAAACCTGTCCTGCCAAAACCCACAAGTCCAAAATTAATCCCTCAACCCCTTTATCCAGTATCAAACCACAAAGTCCTCCTCCATCTCACAAACCAGACACCATGATGTTGACTGGAGGAGGAAAGCCGATTCAGTGAATGTGTAAGCATCTCTGCACTGGCATCGTGTCTACTAGGTCCATGTGGCTTCTCCTCAGGGATGTCTTTCAGGAAATTATTCTTGGGAGCTAAAGCAGGGAACTGGCTAAGGGAGCTGCATCCGGATCTGACCATCATAAAGCAAGGCACCCCAGCATTAGAAAGGCGTGGATCCCTGAACCACTTATCCCTCTCCCTTTCAATTCGCCCCACATGTGTTTATCGGCCAGCTTGTCACAGCAAACTAACTACCTCACAGCTCTTCTAACAGTCCATGACATCAATTGTATCAAGCTCATTTATACCACTATCATTTGTTGCCATCATTTTCTAAACAGTTACTTTCTTTTTGAACTCTTGGTTCAATTCTTCTCTTTTCCTACACTCCCACTCTCGTGACCCCTTGATTTCCTATCTTATACTGAGTGCTGTGTCCCTTCACCACATTCATGTTGTTTACCCCCCTGGGGAGCAGTATTATACAGCAATCATTGTGATCGGTTTCCCCTTTCTACCCCTACCTTCCATCTACCCTCCTGGTACCCTTCGGTTTCTGTTCCTGAGGGGTTGGTCTGACCTTGATTCTGTGTGTCATGATCCTTTATCTGTACCTGTATACATGCTCTTGCCTACGCACAACTGATTGGCAGAACTGGGATCATGATAGAGGGGGGTGAGGAAGCCTTAAAGATACAGAGGTATGTTGTACATTTCATTAGTGTTATACTGTGCTCTGGTTGCCTCATCCTTTTGTTGTGACCCTTCTGTGAGGGTATGTCCTCCCGTCTACAGATGGTTTTTGGGGCTCTGCTCCAACCCCTTTATCCTAAACAATATGGGGGTTTTTGTTTGTTTGCAGTCTTCTGGTGCCTACCTGATTCTGTCAACACCTCATGATCTTACAGGCTAGGGCCCTTTCATATGGGATTTGTTGCTTCTTTGCTAGATGGCTGCAAGTTTACCATCAGTTTTTTAAGAACCCAGATGTTTTATCTTTTTATAGCTGGGCATCATCAGCTTTCTTTACCTCATTTGCTTATGCATTCATTTTGCCTTCAGCTATTATGCTGGGAGGGTGAGCATCACTGAATGCTGGGTTGTTAGAACAAAGTGTTCTTGTGTTGAGGGAGGGCTTAAGCAGAGGCCCAAAGTCCATCCACTTCCTTAATTTATCGCTATGTAAATATATGTACATAGGCCAATACCTCGATTTTTATTAATATATTTTCATAAGTGCACACCTATGTTTATTCCTGTATCCTTAGATTTGCTTCCTAGATCGTTCCTGTTTTCTTTTTACCTTCCTCCTTTCCCAACATCATGCGTGCCCTTCTTCTCTCAGCTAGATTGCCGTTGCTCCACCACCACCACCAGGATCTCTATGTCCTCCTTGTTGTTCCTTTTAATTCCCTAGTTGTTTCCTGTCTATGGCATCGTTTGCTCACCACTCCTTTCCTCCCACTGTCTCCTCTCCCAAGTGCCTCCAGAAATGCCGGTCCCTTTACTTTCTCCTTGGGCTTTCTTCCCAAACCTATCTTATATTGGTAGGCAAAGCAATAAAAGAGACAAAGCAAAAAGAAAACAAAAGACTGAATAAAAAGGGAAAACAACAAAAGGGGGGAAACCTAGAAAACCCCCCTGAAAACACATACAAAATTCCAAATCTGTCTGCTGACCTTTATGATTATCTCCCCACCAGTCTAGAGGGGTTCTGAGAACTGCCCCTCCTAGCCTGAAATCTATTGTAGGGACACTTCAAGGGCTTCGTGGCTTGGCAATGCTCCCATTGCTGATCTGTTCTGTTTCCTTCCTGGTTCATCCCATTGTGGGGATGGTCAGGCCCGACTCACTCCCTGCTGGGTGTCCCGAGTATTGTCCTCATTCACAATATGTTCCAGTGAGGGGACACCATGTCTCAAGCTGTTGTCAGCCCTACAGTCCTCTCTGTGCCTTAGCAGCAGCATGCAGGGCCGTCCTCCTCAGGACTTGGTGTGCCAGTATCCAGTCTAAACCCTCACTCCCTTTTTCCTTTGGGTTTACACTTCCATATGGGCATGGCGGGCCAGCCCCTCTCCCCAACCTGTAGGCTAAGTGTTGTCCTCTGTAGCGCATACTTCTAGGGGAAATGGAAGCGGGGTTGTCAGTTTGGCTTTGATTGGGGATGGCCCCATAGACCCCTCAGTGATCTACATATAACCTCCTCCCTGGAGGATGGGCAACAGGAAAGTGGGTGAAAACTTGGATCTCCATCTGCAGAAGAATGAAACAGGACCCATACCTCACTCCATGTACAAAAACAAACTTAAACTGGATTACAGACCTAAATGTAAACCCCAGAGCTATCAGGATCATCAATTAGAAACTTAAGGGGTCTATTGCAGGGCATACATGGACTAGCAAATCTAATAAAGGAAGCACACAGAGCAAAAGACAACACAGATGCCTGGGGCCTACTAAAATAAAACACTTATGCACCTCAAAAAATTTCATCAAAATAGTAAAATGAGAACTCACAGATTGGGGTGGTGGGGTAACAATGACACAACTAACGAGAGACTTGTTACCAAAATCTATGGAATTTTTCTAAGAAAAAAATTAGTCCAATTGAAAGGTGGGCAAAGGACATAAAATAGACATTCACCAAAGCTGGCTTGTGAATGACTAACACATACATGAAGATATGCTCACCATTTCCTAGCCACCCAGGAAATGCAAATCAAAACAACAATGAGTTATTACCGTACACTCCTCACAATAGCAATTGAAACACACAACAGAGAATGACAAATGCTAGAGAGGGCGTGGAGCATTTGAAACTCTTATACATGGCTGGTAGTCTTGTAAACGTTTACAACCAGTGGGGAACGCTATGAGACTACCTGAAGCAAGTAGCATTAGACCCAGCAACACCTCTGCTTGTCATATACCCCAAAGTAGTAAGAGACAGACCCCAGACATGTGTTCTCCTACATTCACCGTAGCACTGTTCACAATAGCAAGAGGCTGGAAAGAGCCCAAATGCCCATCAGTAAAAGAATGGAGGAAGAAACTCTGGTACACATGGAAATTATGTGCCCCTGAAAAACAGTGATGAAACCATGAAACACCCCATTACATAGATGGGCCTGGAAATGATTATGCTTCGTAAAGTTAGTCAATCACAAAAGGACTGGCACACTACTATAAGGATAAACACCAAGATAAAGGCAGAATTCTGCTCTTGGGTCATGTAATCATCTTTTTGTCATGAAATCTGGCCTCCCAAACAAGGTAGTGAGCCAGTATAGTACCCGTG
Organism: Tenrec ecaudatus; assembly: GCF_050624435.1. Lineage (NCBI taxonomy): Eukaryota > Metazoa > Chordata > Mammalia > Afrosoricida > Tenrecidae > Tenrec > Tenrec ecaudatus. The sequence goes on from NW_027458049.1 coordinate 79,234, forward strand.
CACTATATATTGCCCTCTTTACAATTGCATCTTACAAACCACTTCAACGGAAGACACGTCCCCTCCACTGGGATCAATTTCTCAAGATGGGAAGGGAGGAAGGAGGGAGACGACCAATCAGTTGCTGCCATACAACATTGTCCTACGGTCACCCAAATTCAACAGATACTCCTACGAGAGTGATTAGCAAACCATCCTGGAAACTCAAGTCAAGACATGAGGGGGAGACGGGTCTGTCTTGGAAAAGGCAATTACACTTTCGTTGATGGGTAAACTGGGTAGAGCAAGATGCCATCTGGGGGGAAACATGCTTAACGGTACTTATAGAACCCAAGGAGAGAATACGCCTGGTATTACATTCCTAACTGGACACTTTTGACCTGGTTTCTATCCAGTCCTTGGTGATCCAGACTGGATGCTGTAGTCATCTAGGATTTTAGACTCTGTTCTTTCCAGGCTCACAACATCCTCCATGGGCCACATCAGAAGGATCCGATTTGGAAAGTCACTAAGGAGCTGATAAGATAAAGCCCACTAGACCTTATTAGCTCCTTAGTGGCTTTCCAAATCAGTGGGATTTACCTTAGATTCGCCTGAAACAGGTTTAAGAAAGTGCTTTAAAACATACTCCCTTGGACTTAGGGCAAAGTGCTCTAGTGTCCAAAGATGCAGATGACTGCTATCTTAATACTCTGGAATTTGAGTTTGTTGGATTTCAGTCTGGATCTCTTGCTTTGGGAATACCCTGTGAATGGTGTCCCAGGACTATCATATAGTTACTGTTTGTATTCTCTCTTTGCTTTTTTGTCACATATGTTAATCTGGAAGGTATAGTCCTGGCTTTGTGAATGAATGTTATTGAAAATTTTATCCTATTCCCAGTGTATGTGTAGTGACCAGTCACTTAATCTTTTTTTTAATCATTTTACTGGGAGCTCATACAATTCTTATCACAATCTATACATCCATCCATTGTGTCAAGCACATATATACATTTGTTGCCATCATCATTCTCAAAAAATTTGCCTTCTACTTCAGTCCTTAATATTGGCTCCTCCTTTTGTGCCCCTCCTGCCTCCTTCCCCTCCCTCATGAATCCTTCATAATTCATAAATTATTATGTCATATGTTACACTGTCTGACATCTCCCCCTGCCCACTTCTCTGCTGTCCATCCCCAAGGGAGGAGGCTATTCGTAGATTCTTGTAGTCGGTTCCCCCTTTCCACCCCACATTCCTTCTACCCTCCAGGCATCGCCACTCTCACCATTGGTCCTGAAGGGGTCATCTACCCTGGATTCCCTGTGTTTCCAGTTTCTATCTGTACCAATGTACATCCTCTGGTCTAGCCAGCTTTGTAAGGTGGGATTGGGATTATGATATTGTGGGAAGGAAGCATTAAGAACTAGAGGAAAGTTATATGTTTCATCGTTGCTACCCTGAACCCAGACTGGCTCATCTACTTTCCACAACCCTTCAGTAAGGGGGTGTCCAGGAGGCAAAGGGCACTTACAGAGGTCTAAATACAGGCATGGACATATGTAAATATATTTATATATGACAATGGGAAAATAGATCTATGTGCACATATTATAGGTTTAGTATTAAGTTAGCAAATGGACATTGGGCTTCCACTCAAGTACTCCCTCAATGCAAGAACATTTTGTTCTGTTAAATTGGCATTCCATGATGCTCACCTTCCTGACATGATCACTGAAGAAAAATGTGTGCATAAGCAAATGTGGTGAAGAAAGCTGATAGTGCTCGACTATCAAAAGATATAGCATCTGAAGTCATAAAGTCTTGAAGGTATACAAGTGGCCCTCTAGCTCAGAAACAACAAAGCCCACATGGAAAAAGCACAGCAGCCTGTGTGATCAGGTTTAAGGTATCAAAGAACAAAAAATCAAATTATTGTGAATGAGGCGGAGTACAGATTGGGAACGCCTTACAGAAGGGTCACAGGGAGGAGAAGAGCCAGTCAACGATGAAACATACAACTTTCCTCTAGTTCTTAAATGCTTCCTCTCCCCGATCCCCACCCCCACTATCATGATTCCAATTCTACCTTACAAATACAGCTAGACCCACAGGACATACACTGATACAGACAGGAACTGGAAACACAGGGAATCCCTTCAGGACCAGTGATGAGAGTGGCAAAACCAGGAGGGTAGAAGGAAGATGGGGTAAAAAGGGGGAACCAGTAACAAGAATCTACATATAACTCCCCTCCCTGCAGGATGGACAAGAGAAAAGTCAGTGAAGGCAGATAGATGTTGGACAGTGCTAAATTATCAAGTGTTCATGAGGGAGGGTGTGGCAGGAGGGAGGGAAAACATGTGGAGCAGATACCATAGGCTCAAGTAGAAAGAACATGTTTTGAGATTGATGAAGGAAACAAACATAAAAATGTGCTTGAAACAATAGATTTATGTATGGATTGTGATAAGAGTTGTATGAGCCCCCAATAAAATCATTTAAATAAAGATGGAAAGAATACACAGAGTTATGGTATCAAAAGAATAGGTTGACATTCAACCATTTCCAGAGGTGGCATCGGACCAAGAACCAATAGTACTGAAGGAAGAAGCCCAAGCTGCATTAAAGGCACTAGAGAAACACCAGGCTCTGGGAACTGACAAAATACAGGAAACACTCACTCACCAAGAAATCTGGAAGACAGCTGCCCGGTCAACCCACTGGAAGAAATCCATACTTCTGGCCATTCCAAAGAAAAATGAAGTGATGCAACAGAATGGAAATGATAAAATTTTCACTGATAACACATGCCGGTAAAATTTTGATGAAAATATTTCAAAAATGGTTACAACAGGACATCAACGGTGAGCTGCCAGAAATTCAAGCTGGATTCAGAAGCAGATATGATACAAAGAGAATTCTTGCTGACATGAGATAGATGGTGGATGAAACTATAAAATGGCAGAGAGATGCTTATTTGTGTTTTATTGACTACGCAAAAGCACCAGAAAAGAGAGAGCCTAACAATGTGCTGGTTTTCAAATAATCCTCAGCAAGTACAGAAGAATTCACCAAATTCTGGGAGATTTGCTCAAGCAGGGAGCTTTTCTGAAGTTGAGTTTTGGTCTGTTTCTGAGACCCTCAATGCTAATCTTTCTTTATATGTTGTAAGATACTCCCTCGTATTGGTTTATTAAGCCTTAGGAACCACCAAAACACATACATAACACAAAGCAAAACTGACCCGCTGGAGCTTTTATATAAACTGAACTAAACAAGCATCAACAGCAACAGAGAACGCTCAGATAAAGGGGCAAGGAAGTTTAAAAATAAAAACACGGCATGATTAAGAAAGCCTGGGTATTATGTAGCAACACATGGAAGTGAACGTGTTGGGCAATAATGGAGATGCAAGGAGAACACTGTGGTCATTCTGGGAGATCTGCTGTGAAGCACCAGATCACCAGCACGTGAAGATGATCCAGCCTTTTATTGCTTTCCCACCACAGAAGAGGACGCAGCAAGAACGAGGGAGGGAGGCAGAACCCTTGGCAAATAGCAGGTGGAAAAACGATGAAAAGTGAGGCCAAACAGGATCCCAGTGGTGAGGATTGGTCCAACCCTGGGAACCAGGTAGACTGTATCTGGGAGCTCGTGCTGGGACCCTGGACTCCTCCTCATGAGTGGAATGTTGGGGATACTGTTGTGGATATTACTCACAATTTAGGCACAGATCTGGGTGTGTAAACTATTAGATCCAGTAGCTGGAAGCTAGAAATAACAAACTGCACGGAAATGAAGTAGTCAATGACACCACTCATAAACTGAGTAAATATGCAAATGATGGGCTCAAAAACAGGCCTCAGGAGAAAGGAAAAATATAATTCTGGAAGTGGAAGAGGAAAGGTTGATGAGAAACAAAAGGTCTCCTGGAGAATGAATGACCAGGTATCCTAAAGAGAGTCTTCATTAAGGGTAATGCCAGCAATTTTACTGACTAAGATAAAATTGAGAGATCTTGTTCTACCCCATTGCCATTGAGTCAAATCCAAGCAAGTCTTGATAAATTTTTAAAAATTGAAATCATATGAAGTATTTTCTCTGATCACAAGTGAGTGAAACCAGAAATCAGTAACAGAAAAAACCCTGAAAATATGGAAATTAATTAACATACTATGAAACTAATAGTGGGTCACGGTAAATATCAAAAGAGAAATCACACATTTTAAAAATCTGATGAAAATGAAAGCACAACATACAATATTCAGAGAAGACAGTGTGCAGAGGGAAACTTACAGCAATAAACAGGAAGGAGAGGGTGAAGGGATCTCCAATTAACAGCCTAACTTGATAATTCTAGAAACTAGAAAGAGGAGACCAAAAAGAAGCCTTAATGTACCAGAAAAAGGGAAATAGCAAAGATCACCCAGAAATAAAATTAAAAACAGAAAGATAATAGAACCAATAAAATCAGAAGTTGTTTCTTTGAAACAATCATTAAGAATAACAAAACTCTAGCTAGTGACAAAGAAAACAACCAAAAATAGAGAACTAACTGTCATAGTTAGGTTTTGTATCACCTTGACCAGATCAGAATTCTCAGGGGGTTGGTAACTGAGGCCTAGTAATCCCTATGATGTTGTATAACACAATGTATCCCATAATGGGATCTGCTGTGATCAGCTAATCAGATTAAGGTGGAGTACAATCCTCTTACTCAGGTAACAGCACCAATACACCTGAGAGGAAGTTTACTCAGAGTGGGGCCTAATTCATATTTAAGCGGAGGTTGAGGAGACACTTGCTGGCTTTTTTGCGTCTGAGTCCTGTATCTGACTTGTCTGTCTCTTATTCTTTGTACTTGAACCAGCGGCCTGCCATAATGGCTGCCGATCCATAGAGCAATCAGCAACCTGCTATCTGACCTGCCAACCTTGACTTCGTTTCTCTCTCCTGTCACAGCCTGATTTGCTGACCCGAGATTCATCTACTTCTACAGCCTGTGGTATAGAAGCTGAAGCTACTCAAGTCAGGAGAAGCTTCCAGTTTAAAATCTGACTGGCTGACTTAAAGCCACACTGTCCTTACCTACTTCTACAGCTGTATGAGCTCTGTTATGTATGTACACACACACACACAGAGATTTATATCAAGAACGTGCTGTGTATGTATATATACACATATAAATGCATGCATATATATAGAACCCCCATAAAGAAACAAAAATTTTCCAAAGCTGTGTACTTAATTTTTTGACAAGACACCTATCACTTTCAAAGTACTTTCCATTATACTTAATACATTTGACAAATCTGCCATTCCTTCCTTGGAAACCCTTTTCAAACTCCTATTTGGGTGGCTGACAGCACTTCCTTAGTTTTTTCTTCATTTCTTCTACATCATCAAATTGCTGGCCTTTCATGCCCCTTTTCATTCGTGGAAATGAAAAGAAGTCGCTCAGAGTGAGGTCAGGTGAGCCAGGTGCATGGGGCGAGAGAGGCATGCTCTTTTAGCTAAAAACTGGTGCACTGAGATGGCTGCATGAGCAGGTACATTATCGTGGTGGCAAAACCCATCCCCCATCTGCCACAAATCAGGCCTTTTTTGTTGCACACTGTTATGCAATCTTTTCAGAACCTCTAAATAGAAAGCTTAGTCAACAGTGTGAGCTGGTGAAACGAACACCAAATGCCCCACAATTTGGCATTTTTGTCTCTTTCAGAAGTTGATGGACATGCAGAACAAGATTTGTCATCAGTCAACATTTCACCTTTTTTGAAACGAGCAAACCACTTGTACACGAGTTTTTCCCATAGTGCTCTCCGTATAAGCTGTGTGCAACATCACAACAGTGTCTGCCGCATTTTTCCCCAAGGAGGAAACAAATTTCACAGCCACACACTGTTCTCTTAAACCAGCCATCACACAAAAAAAAGAAAGAAAACGAGATTAGAGCAAAACAGCTTTATGAAAAAAATTCACTGTGATCAGAGAGAAGCTTCCCAAGAGATGCTACTGGGTGCACTAACTCAGAACAAGTAGATGCTGTCCTAGCAGGGGGAAAAGCCTACTACGAAAGGTCTGCCCAGAGGAGCTTTTTCCTGTGATGTACTTTTTGTACCCCCTCATACAGGAATACTACTCAGCCTTTAGGAGAAGTCTTAATACATGCTACGTATGCGTGGAACTTGAGGAACTAAGCTGAGCAAAATAAGCCAATTACAGGATAAATACTGTATGACTTCACTTACAAGAAAGAAAAGGCAAATATATAAACACCAAAGTTTACTAGTGGCTACCAGAGGCAGGAAGGAGGGGGGAATGATTGAATAAAACAATAGAATTGATTACGGGTATGTTGCACACCCAATTATTGTAATTGCTGTCAATGATTTATATAGCTGTAAAAGTAGAATTGGCAAACGTTGTACAAGAAGTATGTTTACAATAACAAGTTAAATAAGAGTAGCTGCTGACCCTGCTTATATTCAATCAAAACTGATATTTGGTTCCTTAGTTTGGAGGTTTAGGGACATGGTTTCATGGAACATCCCAGTAGTTGTTGTTGTTCATTTTGCCTGGTAAAGTGTGCAGAGCTACTGATTTACTTCCCGCTTCACTGAATACCCTCTGGACTCTTTAAAGCTTGCAAGGAGTCATCCAAGGCACGATAATGTAGCTCTATTGACCCAGAGAAACAGAGGGAGAGAAAGAACTGGACGTAGGCGGATATGAAGGGTCTGGCTAATTACCTCTCTAAACAACTGCCTCCCTTTGAGGCCAGAAACTGGGCTGGTGCCCCCCTCTCATTACTGCACAATTTGGTCATGGATTTTATAGAAGAATCCTGTCCTACAACTCAATAAAACAAAACAAAAACCAAGCAGAATTTCAAACTCTCCTAGAGTCTAGTCTTTCTGGAGCCAAGAAGAGGGATAAAGCTCTGGAACCATTGCCCTGAGATAATTTTAAAGACTGAAACCAAAGTATCCCCGAGCACCATCTTAAAATCTCCTTGTAGTGAGCTTCATGAACTTGAGCATGATGCTCTTTTGAGAACGACCTATATGGAATCACATTGCGAACAGTAACTACAAAGATTAAGTAGAAAAGTTCGAGGGGAGTGGGTGTGTATTACTAAGGAAGGAACAACTCAGAAAAGAAGGGTGCTAATGCTCCCACAGCTGGAAGCATGTCATCAGTTTCTCTACATGTAGAGGCTCTCATACATGTAGAAACTGTCATACATGTAGAAACCCAACAGTATATGGTTTGCTGTGTGTCTTCTCAAGAACCACAAAACCATAAACACAATTTAGAAGGAAAAAGCGCAGGCACTGTTACAGACATTGTCTAGGCATCTCCACACACCTTTCAGAATTGAACAAATCCTTGGTTAAATTGTTCAGTTAAAAACTACGGGACCGATTACAAGGATCTACATGTGACCTCCTCCCTGGGGGATGGACAACAGAAAAGTGGGTGAACTTGGGAGACGTCGGACAGGGCAAGATATAACAAAATAATAATTTATAAATTATCAAGGGTTCATGAGGGAGGGGGAGGGGAAGCAGGGAGGGAGGGGGAAAATGAGGACCTGATGCCAGGAGCTTAAGTAGAGATCACATGTTTTGAGAATGATGAGGGCAATGAATATACAGATGTGTTTTACAAAACTGATGTATGTGTGGATTATGATAAGAGTTGTATGAGCCCCTAATAAAGCGATTTAAAAAACTATGGGACCATAGTTCTGTGGGACAAACAGTCAATTGACATACATAGTTCTTGAAGTTAATTGTCTCCCTCCTAGTTTGGTGAGTAGCACCTGTCCTTTAAAAGCTTCCAAGAATCCAACTCAGACACCAGAGAATTAAAGAAACCAAAGACTCAAAGAAGAAACTAGTCCACAGTCTAATTGTCCACAGGAACCATCACTTCATTTATCCTGAGCTCAGAACTAAATGATGCCTTATACTGACCTACCGTTCCATCCAAGTAGATGTCATATAAAACGGGAGAAAAAGGAAGAACAAAATTCAAATTCCTTTATTGGACTGATCGCCTAAAGGAACTCCATTTGACCTTGAAGCAGAAGTCACTCCTGGAGGCCACGTTTCATCAATCAATACATTCTCTAATAACAAACAATCTCACCCCTGAGTGCTGAGCTCCCGTACGTAATCAACCAAATGATAAACATTTACCCTAAAGCAAAAATCAGATGGTAGGAAGATGCAAGGAAGTTCAATTAATTGAAAAAGAACAAACAGAATAGAAATAACAAAAATGTTGATATTTTTTGAAAAATATAACCAATGTTATGGAACAATTTGCATTAAAAATATTAACTGGGAACCTAATTTACTTTGTAAACTTTCACATAAACCCAATAAAGTATTATTTCACTAAACAAATTTCAAAGAAATCTGAGAGGTTCAGATTATTTCCACATTAATACATGGACACACAATAAGAACCAATTTCAGAACAATAAACCAATGCAATTGATAGGCCCCTGTGTACTCTTTCCCGATTTGAGATGTGGGGCCTGAGGAGTGGGGAGAGACAGCCTGGTGCTTTGGTAAAGGAGTGGCACCTGGTGGGGAATAAGCTGCCGACCGCGGAGGTGCAGAAGCAGAGTGGCATGACATTTAACACAGGTAGTAGACACCGTTTGCCATCCCACAAGAATAACAGCTCCACTACAAACAGAAAAGGTGAATTTCTCCCTTTTTTGTTTCCATATCTTACACCATCCACTGTATCCCCTTCACCCGCATTTCCATTATTTGCCCCCATCCGAGGTGGGGTGGAAACATCCATCGTTGCTATCAGTTCCCCTCAAAAATTTCTTGAGAATACAAAATCATTTGGATAAAAATATTCTGGTAACTTTTTGGGATACGAATATATTTTCAGATAACAATCATATACTTTGTCAGGGAATTACATAACTGAGTTTTATAATCCCTATTTTTAGACAAGTATGCAAATTATAAGTAAAACCTATGAGTTATTGACTGAAGGAAATGATTTTCAGTATAAATCAGAGAATCAAAATCATCTAGACATAACCCCTTACTTTAGGGAGCTTTAATATGGTGATATAATCTATCCACTGACATAGTTTAATATAGACTATTAATGTTCACAGTGCACCTGAGGCAGGAGTTCTCAGTTCACAGGACAACCACAAGTCCTAGTTAACTGACCTCTGACCCAAATGATTCAGATTCACTGCTCAGGATTGAGTTAACAATCTGCATTCTTATGAAGCACACTAAATTGTTCTAGTGTAGGTGGTCTCTTGATAGGCTTGAGAACCAATGGGAAGCACAGAAAACTGTCCCCGGAGCTGGTGCTGTCAAGCAAGCACTGGGCTGCTAACCACAAGGTCAACTCCGTGTGGCTGCCTCACTCCGCCTCCACAGGGGGCCCATATGGTCATTCTGTCTTTAAGACCATAGGCTCTCACCAATACTCAGCAAGCCTAGCCCCCTCGTGCTAGGTCATGAACTTTAGACCAGTCAACCCGTTCTCTTCTCCCCTTTTTCCTGTAAACCGAGTCCACAGGTGTCAGTGGTCAAGCTCAACCCGTCTCTTTATTGCTGCCTTTCTCCCACTTCCACTCAACTAGTAGATTCAGCTGGTCCCCTAGCAAGCCTTTCGGCCTTCTCTCAGGCTCCCTTTAACATTCTGTCCCAGAGAGGAGTTTTCTTCATGGCTCCAGATTTTATCCAGCTTCTAACAAAAACCATTGGTTCCTGAATCCTCCAAAGCACTGGGTGGGGCATATATTTTCAAAGTTTTCTTTACAGGCATGGGCTAAATCTACCTAAAGATCAAATTTTAATGGCTCAAATCAAGTGGACTTACAAACTTTCTATTTTCATACTTCCCATATTTTCCCCAGAAAACAACCGAGTAAAGGGTGGCTTTGTCTGGCCTCTGGCTAGACAAGGAAGAAGAACTACCATGAGGGAGAGGTCAAACATCTACTCTCTATCTTAGGATTTGTTTCTCCAGTACCCCACTCCCAAGGTACCATTATGTGTTAATCTGGGCACATTAGAGAAACAAATCCAGAGAGAGGGGGAGTTTTATATAAAGGATATAAGAGAGAGTTTTATATAAAGGGTAAGTGCACATCAAGAAAACAATCCCAACTCAGTGCTGCCCAAGCCTGTAAGTTCAACATTAACCCATATGTCCAACAACAATCCACAAAGTCCTCCTCGATTTCACAAAACACACCTATGTGGCCGACTGCAGGAGGAAAGTTGAATCAGTGAGCGTGTAAGCATCTCAGCGCTGGCAGGGGTCACCACGCGGCTGCTCCAGCACCCAGGGCTGCATCGGGGTAGGTCCATACGGCTTCTCCTCAGCAATGTCTTGAAGGAAGTGAGCCCGGCTAGGTGAACAGGGAGCTAGTTAAGGCAGCTGCACCCTGCTCCAACCATCAGAAAGCAAGAGACCCGAGAACTAGAAACGCCAGGCTCACGGAACTATTTATCCCTCTGCTCTTCAATTAACCGCACATGTGTTAATCAGCCAGGTCGGCACAATAAATGTTAACTATCTCAGGCACCATAAGTTGGTGATGACGAGGGGCAATTAACAACAACAACATGACAGACACTGTTCTAGGTCCTTGGATGAAACAGTAGACCGAACAAAGAGCTTCGATTTCAGTGGGAAAAGACAAGTAGACTAATTTCAAATGTTGATGAGAATTCTGAAGAAGACAGCCTAAGAGGATTGATGGCGGACCATGTGAAAATTATCTGAGCTGAGGCCTGAATGTTGGAGGCAAGATCTCGGGGAAGGACATTTCAGGATGCAGCAAACTAAAAGAGGCTCGGAAATTAGTTGCCTTCCTTCCCAGTGAGAGCTGGAAGGAGTCTAAGCACTTTGAAGTAGCTGGCCTCCCTGAGGGCCTTGATCAATAGAATACAGCAGAGTTGACACAGTGCCCGTATCCAGTCTGTAAGAAACTGGCTGCTTCCACTTCCTGACTCTGAAGAGTCCTCACTCAGAACTTTTAGCTGCCAGGTAAGAAGCCTGTGTGCCCTGCTGCAGAGCCCATGTGGAGAAGCCTTGAGAACACACAGACAAGGAGAGGCGCCCAGCTGAGCCCAACCTTCTCATCATCTTTGGCAATGAGGAACATTTAGCAAAACCGTCGTAGACCCTCCAGACTAGCTGTCAAGTGCATACCAGCATGTGACCCTAGTCAATGCCATTTGGAACAAAAGATGTATAGTTGAGTTCTGCCTGACTTAGTCTTCCAGGGCTGTGATAACAAGATAGCACAGAAATGTATTCCTCACAGTTCTGGAAGCTAAAAGTACAATTCAGAGTGTCTGCCATGCTGTCTCCTGAGACGTTTGAGAGAAGAGTTGTTTCCTGTGTCTCCCTTAGTTCCTGGTGACTCTGAGCAACCATCGGCATCCCTTGGCTTTAGAAGGATGTGCCATGCTGTCCTCACGCGGAGTGTGACTTTCTGTTCGTCCTCTTCTTTTTATAAGATGCTCATCATGAAGCAAATCCCACCCAACTTTGATAGGATCTCATTTGACTTAGCTGTTTAGCCAAAGAAACCCCCACTTTCAAAACAGGATCACAATCACGGGCTCAGGGACTTCGACTTCAACATATCTTTAGGGAGAACACAAGCAATCCATCACACTGACCTACAACACTGACGGATGGTAAAAGGGTTGCTGTTTGAAGCCATTCAATGTTAAGGCATTGAATGATGTGCAACCATGGAATACTAGAAAACAGTCCAAGAAAAGGATCGGTGCAAAATGAGATAGGAAATGAGTGTAGAGTGTTCAAGAGACCAAAATTGGGTCATCATTAAAAGCTGGTGCTTTGATAAATGAGCAGAGAAGAGAGGAGATGAACGAAGAGAGTTGAGTAAGGGTCTGTTGTGTGGTGCTGGGGGGCCCATGCAGAGAATGGCCAGTGAAACCTTCTAAATCGATAGTGGATATTATCTGAACTTTGAAAGGTCTTCCAGCAGCCGTGTGGCAAACGCACTGTCATGGGGCAAGAGTGGAAAAGGAACAACCAAGTAAGAGACTGTTGCAATCGGTGGTTTTTCCTGATTGGGAATTTAGCCTACTAGGAGAAACTTACCTTGCACCACTGTCATTAACTTCCTGTCTTTTGTTCCAGTTCCCATAACTGGACCTCCTGCTTGTCTCCTTGCTTACTCCTAACTGTGCTTCTTGGTCTCAGCAATTTTCTCTCCACCTTGTGCCCCAGTGTCCTGTGTTATCAGGAGCAGGAAGAAGGAAAGTTTCCGCCTCATTTCTGCTGCTCGTCGTATGTGGACAAGCTCCATTTTAGGGACGTGGGTAACTTCTTTGGGGATAATATACCTCTGAACCTACCTACCTCAGCTCTCTGTCAGTTCTTGGGAGCCCCCTGCCTGAAGACAATAGGATTTCTGCTCCACTTTCTTACTTACACCAAACTGTCCCTCTCCCCCTGGAAGAGGCCGATGGTGGCCCAGGACTGCTATGACTACGGGGTACACCTGCCTTATTCTAGGTTTCACTATTAGAAAGCTTCATCTGCAGAGCGAAGGCTTATTCTTCTATCTCTATTAAACTATATTTCAAACTATCTGCCTGATTTCTATCTGTCTCACAAGGAAATTCAAGCTCAGGTGGGAAATAAGGAATTAGTTTGGGGCTTCAGATCCATAACAACTGAAATTTAGTGTCAATAATCTGCCTGTCAGTCTAGTTCTTCTAAGGGCTTTTGCTTTGCTCATAGGTCTTTCCAGACCTCTCTGTTGGTGGTCCATGTGGATTTTCACATATGGCCTTTTCCTTGACTTTTCCTTTGTCATATGACAGCATCTCTGAGTGGACTTCCCTAGGTGGCCTAACTCTGAAACTAGGAATTGGCCTTCCATTCACATCCTTCCTTCCATTACCTTTAGTCTGTCCCCTCCTGGGCTGAAGTAAGTGTTTTCAATCTACATGGCTAAGTCCCTCCCACTGACCAGCCCCAGAGGCTATTGAGCTATGAACGGCCTTCCTTGGAATGCAGAAAGAAAGAGCAACATGGCATGGTGGTTTCTAGAGTCCTACTTGGTCTCAACCATGCATCCTTTATCTGGTTCTAGTTTCTCAGCCTCTCTGTGCTTCTGTTTCCTCACATACCAAATGAGGGTAGAGGCAACAGCGCCTACCTCAGGTTTACATGGGAATGAAAATAATACCTAAACAACACTCAGCACAGTACCTCGCATATAATTGAAAGCTCGATAAATATTAGGTAACATTGGACAGGCCCTGTCCTCATGCACTTTCAGAGTTGAATTTGAATGTGGGTGGAAAGCGGTAGCAGGAGAGCAAGGAGGTCAAGAACTCCTCAAGAAGAAAGCCCATTTGTAGGCCACTGGACATCCCCTTACAGAAGGATCTTGGGGAGGAGATGAGCCAGTCAGGGTGTCGTGTAGCAATGATGGAACATACAACTTTCCTCTAGTTCCTAAATGCTTCCTCCCTCTTCCTCCCACTATCATGATCCCAATTCTGCCTTACAAATCTGGCTAGACCAGAGGATGTACACTGGCACAGATAGGAACTGGAAACACAGGGAATCCAGGGCAGATGATCCCTTCAGGACCAGTGGTGTGAGTGGCGATACTGGGAGAGTGGAGGGAGGGTGGGGTGGAAAGGAGGAACCGATTACAAGCATCTACATATAACCTCCTCCCTGGGGGATGGACAACAGGAAATTAGGTGAAGGGAGGTGTTGGACAGGGCAAGATATGACAAAATAATAATTTCTAAATTATCAAGGGTTCATGAAGGAGAGAGGGGAAAAAATGAGGAGCTGATGCCAGGGGCTTAGGTGGAGGGCAGATTTTAAACCAGAATGAATACATTTTTCTTTGTCTTGCTCATTAAAAACTTTTCCCCAGAGGTGAGGTGCTGTTTTCACAGACCTGCTTGGAAGCACAATGCAGCTGTTCTATGTGTGCCCCTAATTCCAGGCGCAACTCAGAAAGGCTTTCCTCCGGCATGTCTTTGATGACCGCTTCTATTTCAGCTCGAGCTTCAGGGGCTCCTGTGCACCTTGGCACACCCAGGGCACTGTCTCTCAACATCCCTCATGGCTGTCTTCTCCTTGACACGTTTCAAGAACGTCTCGGTTTTTTCGATTATGCGTTGTGCTGGCTCCCTCCTTCACAGCTCCAATTTTAATTTTGCAACTGTTATAATTATCTTTCTTCTGCTAAACTGTCACTGAAGACAGTGAACAGAAAACTCGGCTCAACTCAATGGAGACAATAAGGATAGCTATCATATCACATCAGCAAGGATTTCTCAGGGGCTATTAGCACAAGGTGTAAGGCCACTGACCCAACCTCCGCCATCTAAAAGAGTGGTTCTCAACCTTCCTAATGCTGCGGCCCTTTCCTAGTTCCTCCTGTTGTGGTGACCCCGCAACCATACAATTATTTTCATTGCTACTTCATCACAACCCACAGGTTGAGAGCCGCTGCTCAAAAACTGGGTCATCTACTCTGTCTTTGCTGGGCGTTGGATTTATTTCCCATCTTCCCCTCCATCCTTTTTGATTGAATTAGTCATGGAAATACATGAAAAAATATAAGCTGGGGTCTTGTCACTAGGGTTCTGACTGTCTCCATACTCTAGCGAAGGTATTTCACTTTTGGAGACTGCTAGTACTTTCCAGGGAGCAATGTAGTTCTCCCCACCTGCACTCGTTCAGGAGCCCCGGCCGCATACTGGTTACACCCTGGGCTGCTAGCCGTATGGTCGATAGTTCAAAACCACCAATGGCCCCAGGGCAGAAAGGCAGTGCTTCCTTCTCCTGCTCCCCGGAGCTAGCATGGACTTGATGGCAGTGAGGTTGGGTGTTCTGCTCTCCCCGCATGCACCCACTCTCTGTCCCTGTCCCCGTCCCTGTCACCGTCCCTGTCCCTCACACGTGCACATCTCTGGGAGCTGCAGTCATTCCGTAGATGAGGGTGCTTCAGGACGTTCACAGACACACGAAATTGAAAGACCAAAGAAATTGTCCACCAACTCTTGGAAGGCTGCTCATATGTACGAATAGCAGGTGAAAGGTGAGGGATGGAATAAATGGTGGGTGCCCTGCAGTGGTGACACGGAGTAGCTGTCCCTGGGAAGGCACAACCATAAAGCTTAAAACATTTCTGGGTTGAGGGACCAAGCTTAGAAGCTCCTGGAAAACATACAGGAGGAGACAGCCATGAGGAATAATGAGCAGGAGAGACAGGGGTGATGGCTTGTCAAGCTTTACCAGGCTTCTAAAGAGCTGGAACTGAAATAGAAGTCGCCAGCGAAGACAAACCAGAGGAAAGACAGTTTCACTATCGTTTGGTTGATTCAAATCTTGAGCTTTTAATCCAGGGGAAGGACTTGGAGCAGCAGTTCTCAATCTGTGGGTCGTGACCCCTTTGGGGGTCAAACAACCCTTTCACAGAGGTCGCTCAAGACCATCAGAAAACACATGGTTATAGGAACTGAGACACAGCTCTGTCTCCAGGCAGGTCCGCCCGCATAGACTGTTACCCATGCTACACCATGCTTCACGACAAAGTTTCATTTAATTGTTATTAGAAATAAATATTTCACAATCTATAATTACATATTGTTTTGTGATTATCACTATGCTTTAATTATATTCAATTTTTACCCATGAAAATACATCCTGCATATCAGATATTTACATTATGATTCATAAGAGAAGAAAAATAAGTGATGAAGTAGCAACGAAAATAATGTTGTGGTTGGAGATCACCACAACATGAGGACCTGTATTAAAGGGTCGCGGCATGAGGAAGGCTGAGAACCACTACCTCAGAGGCATTCCACTGAATTCCAACCTGGCCTCGCACTGAGCACGTTGCTTACATATTCAGTGTAAGTCCAGTGGTCTTACTTGTAGCAGAAATTTCTGACAAATCCAGACGATTTACTAACTGCCAGTACCAGTTTATGGTATGCTACAGGCGGATTCAACAGGGATCAAAAGTAGAGTAACTGCCTGTGTCGTTTTTAATTTTCTCGGGTTCCATTTGAGTAAAAGGCTTGTAAGTTACCCGGGGACCAAATGCCCCTGGTGCCTCTACTAGGGGTAGAATGTTCAGGGAGGGTTCAGGGCTGGGACAATAGTGACCTGAAGTCCAGGATCCCTTAGGGCAGGGGTCCTCAAATTGTTTACACAGGGGGCCAGTTCATTGTCTCTCCGACCGTTGGAGGGCCAGACTATGGTTTTCAAAAAACCTATGGTCAAATTCCTATGCACACTGCACGAGTCGGCTGCTAAGCAGGACAGGCAGTGGCAGCAAAAACACCCCGAGGGTGGGATAAATGGCATCGCGCCACATGTGCCCCATGGACCACAGTTTGAGGACGCCTGCCTTAGGGGTTCCTGGGTGCACTGGGGATGAAGGTCACCTACTGCTCCTCGAGAGGAGAAATGCTCTAAGTCCTGGCATCTCCGCCCACTTTCCCGGCACTCTACCGAACTGTTCCCAGTGAATCACGGTTGGAAGGGAAAGCGTACCATTCTCTGCCCACCATTCTCCTTTCTCAAAATGATACTGTGGCCAAATAGAGTTGCAAAGTGAATCTATCAGCTTTTGTTTGCCCAGCCTCTCTGTATCAACTCTATCCCAATTGCACACGATTCATGCAAGGGGGCAATTCCTGAGCATCAAGCTGCTAAGTCCCATCTAGAAAGCACAAAACAAGGAGGCGATTGACAGCTTGCTGCCTCCAGGTTAATAACCCCCACTTGAGAGCGCACCCCTGGGTTGCCCTGAATCTCATGCCTCAGCCCGAGGGAAGGCGTCAAGGACTAGTCGCCAAGGGCGACCTTTAGGTCCAACCATTTTTCTGGACAACAGGCTAGGAGGACCACTGCTTGGGATGGCCCCAAGGCCCTCCAAGACGCCTGCTGGCGGGGCTGATGCTCAAATCTCTGAAGGGAAGGGACACGTGGCAGGTCAGGGAACCTTAAGGGAAATTGGAATTTCTGGCTGGAACATCATGGCAGAGGAGCTGTGTATTAAGTAAGAGCTGTCCCCAAAAGTGCCTGAAGCAGCATAGCTGAAAGCCTAAAGGTAACAGTGACTCCACCTAGGCTTCCGAACGCCATTGGCCTAAGCCTGGGCCACGGAAAACCAGCCTGTAAGAAGGAACAAACCAAATCTGGAAGAACACTAGCCCTATAACGCCTCAAGTTTTAAATTTAGGAAGTAATTTTTTTTTGGTTTTTATTCTTTACTTTCATAGTTATCAATATATATGGCATTCAAAATATATTTTAAAAGCATAAAATTTTCAGTGTTTTTGAAATGTGACCAAATTGTCACATTTATAATTTGGGTACCAGATATGTTTTCATTAAGAATTATGACAATTTTGTGCTTGGCGTTATAGGGCTAGAGCAGCTTGTTTGAAAAACCAGGAGAAAGGCAAAGGGAATGGAGGGGAAAAGGGAAACTTTTGGCTCCCGGGACCAGGCAGGGCTAACTCCCAGGCCTCTTCACCCAGCTCCCTAGGCAGCGCCCTTCCACATGTTTGGACTGGTGGTTGCCATCTTGGCCATGGTCACAGATCCTGTTACCTCTCGGCTACAATGGCGACTGTGTAGGATCTCTGGGAAAAGCTGAAACAGCTTTGACAAGAGTGAAGCCATTTGGTGCTGACAGAAGCCACCATGAAAAGAAAATAAAGTAGCTAGGAGGTGTAAATGTACTAGCTGATATTGGGGAGGTAGGCTGTGCAGACGTCGCCCAAGGGAATGTCATGAAGGAAATGGGTGTTCAGAAGGCTTGCGAGAACGACCAGAGCAGTTTTGGTTCAACTAAGAATGGCTAACCATAATATCCTGCTTCTCTCTCGCCTAGTCCTGAGGAAGTATCCAGGTACCTACTGTACAAAACAGTGACATTGGAAAAATCAGTGCCTTGAAAGCCCAGGAGAGGCAGACGAGCCACCACTAGAGAGAACGGGCCTAGTCCTTGCCTAGAAAAATCGAAGCTACAGACAATAATGCTCGAAGCTGAATAAAGGTGTCCAGGCTCTGTTTCACTTGACCCCAAAGAGCCCATGCTCACTCTCCATGTAGGGAGCCAGCCAGTAAATTTCTAGGTGGACAAAGGGGTCACCTTCTTGGTTTCAAAAAAGACTACAGGTGCCTTGTCAAAAGGAAAGGCCATTACAGGGGCCCCAGGGCAGACCCAAGCACACCCATGGACAACGGCCAGAATAACAGATTTAACACAAGAGACAGTTACACACACTCTCCTTCCTGGTAATGCCTCAATGCCTCTTTCCCCTAATTGATCGTTACTTATTATGAAAAATGGCAGCCATAATTACTTTCTCATCTGCTACAACCACCTTAACACTTGAACTTGTAAAGCCAAAAGTTTTGCTCACCGCTCCAATGTCAGAGTGATATGTGTTTTATCAAGGAGCAGAAGAGACCTCCTCAAAGGAACTTCTTGATAAATCGCTAAAAGATATTCCTTTTATTTGGGCAGAGAACAACCTGCCAGACCTTTCTGAACTTCAGGTGCCTGGGGTCGTACAACTTCTGAGCTCAGCTACACTGGTGTGTCAAGCTAACCCTACTCCCTGGATAGCAAAGGTGGGTATTTCTGTTCCCATTTGCAGACTAAAGAGGACAGGCATTTGGGTCCTCTGCAAGTCCACATGGAATGCTCCCCTGCTGCCCATGCAGAAGCCGGGAACTGAGGACTTTCAACCGGTGCAGGTTCTCAGAGAGGCAAATGAGAGGATAGAAACTGGCCACCCCACGTGCCAAACCCCGAGACCCTCCTGAGTACTATTCCGTCAAACTGAATTTGTTATACTGTTTTGGACTTAAATGATGCTTTGTTCTCCATACCCGTGTCCCCTGCACATCAACCCAGTGAAGACTTACAGGGACACAAGGAGATACACCCCCAAACCACCTTGCTCCAGTATGCAGATGACCTCCTCCTGGCCTCCGAAACCCTGGAGGAATGCCAACGGGCTACCAAGGACCTGATAATAGTCCTTGGCCCATTGGGGTACAGGGTATCTGCAAGAAAGGCTCAACTGTGTGTCCATAAAGCTGTATACCTAGGCTACCAACTGGAGGAGGGAAAACGGACCTTGTCCCCCAGCCGCACTGAGGCGATCCTCAAAATCCCAGTCCCTGAGACTAAGAGGCAGTTGCAAGAGTTTCTAGGAGCTGTGGGGTACTGTCCATTGTGGAATTTGGGATTTGCAAAAACAACGAAACCCCTATATGCAAGTACTGGGGAAAGGAAAAAGAACTTAAATGGACTGAAGTAGAACAACAAGCGTTTGAATCCTTTAAAAAGTCGCTCATATGGGCAACCTCTCTTGCCCTACTAGACATAGTAAAGCCCTTCCAATTGTCTATGTGAGGCCAGAGGCACAGCAAAAGAAGTGCTAACTGAGAACTTGTGGCCATGGAAGAGACCTGTGGCCTATCTTTCAAAGAAACTGGACTCTGTAGCTGCAGGATGGCTGAGCTGCATGCGAGCTGAGGCTGCACGGCCATCCTAGTCATAGAAGCTAGGAAGCTTACACTGGGACAGGATATTGCTGTGGTAGGGGGACCTATGGTTGAACCACTCCTAACCAGTCCCCCGGACCGGTGGATCTCGAATGCCAGGACTATACCACAAATCCCCAAGGTAGTGGCTGTGACCATGCCATCCCCATTGTTACAGCCACAACCTACATACTCAGAAAATGATCTAAAGATAAGCCAAGAGCTGGCCTGCCAAAAAGACTGGGAGCATCCAGGGTGGCTGCTCCATCCTGATGGAAGAAGATTCATGCCAGAAGCTCTGGGAGAGATCTGATTCAAGGACTACATGAAGGTATGCATTTGGGATCCTCTCTAAACTGTCTCAGTTGCTTCTCGGGTACTTTTACATACCCAGGCTTGGACACTGGGTGGCAGATGTCACCCACCGTTGATTGCACTGTGCCCGGGTAAACAATCCCAGAAAGAAAAGGAGCAACCCCAATCACAAGCTCGAGGTAGTAGTCCTGGAGAATTCTGGGAGGTGGAGTTTATGGATATCAAACTTAGAAAGTATGGCTACCGATATTTGCTGGTGTTCGTAGACACCTATTCTGGATGGGTGGAAGCCTTCCCAACCAAGAAGGAAACTGCTGCCACTGTGTGTAAATTATTAGTAACTAAACTCGTCCCTAGATTTGGCCTTCCCACCACCTTGGGGTCCAACAGTGGCCCAACATTTATTGCTCAAATTACTAAAGTCTTAGCAATGCTCTTCAGGGCAAGTAGAAAAAAATAAACAGAACCCTAAAGGAATTGTTCGTTAAGTTGCATTTAGGACCTGGCGAGAACTGGGTTGATCCTTACTTTACCTTTTGCCCTACTTCAAGTCTGAAGCACTCCCTATGTGAAAAGCATGTCCCCATTTGAATTTATGTTTGGCAGACCTTCCCCAAATCCTCCCAACATTGAAGGAAGTAGAAATAATGGAAGTCACTAATCGTTCCCTCATCGAGTGCCTGCAGCCTGTGCAACAGGTGAGAGACAAATCATCTGCTCTGACACCTTCATTTTGGGCCTAACCAAGGGAAAGGGAACAGGCAGCCAACAACGTGCAACCAGGAAACTGGACATGGGTAAAGAAGCACCAACCTGACACCTTAGAACCTAGGTGGACTGACCCATACCAGGTGATACTTACAACACCAACTGCTGTTAAAATAGTGGGGAGGGGGCCGTGGATTCATCAGTCATAAGTTAAAAAAAAAAGCCCTCCCTGAGCATATCCTGAAAAGATGGACACCCAGAAAGACGGAAAATCCCTCAAAATTAAGGCTTTACAGAACTTAATTGTTTTTCTCCGAGTATTGCTGATAGCACCCAGTGTTTCCCCCAAGTACAAACACATCTGTGGACTGCTATTCTAACCTCCAGCAGTGAATATGTAACCTCTTATACTGGGTATGACCCCCTGTTTTCATTTTGATTTGTTTGATTTGCTAGGAAAGAATTGGCATTCTGGATCCTTTAAAGGTAAAGGGCACAATGGGACCTATACTGGAATCCCGTCCTATGGGTGCGGAATACCCTCTATAGAAAGAAGGCTCCAAACAAACCATGTCTATATATGCCCGGCTCAAGGACTCCCTAACTGCCAAGGGGAGGGACATTACCATTGTGCAGCTTGGGGTTGTGAAACTATCATTTTCAGGGTGGAAACTTGTTAAAGATGACCCTATTATTTTTACAAGAATGAGACTCAAGTCGGAAGGGTTTGATCCCACTACGTGTATGGTTTCCAAATGTAGCCCAATAAGAATTGGATTCAAGCGTTATTGGGTTCACTGGGAAAACATGGGGAATTCAACATTATGTAAATGACAGAGATCCCGGGACAACCTTTTCTATCCAGCAAAGTAAAATATGGCAACCTGCCATCCGTACAAAGGCCCAAACCTCGGGATAAATCCTGAAGAGCCACAGCTGGTGTCATTAAGATTCCTTTGCCGCACCCTCCAGACTCTCCAGTAACTTTCCCGTTTACTGCCAGCCCAACTCACAGGGCCCTTCTCATTCAGGAGCCACCTCAAGGTTCTGTGTTTGATTCTCGGGATGCTATATTCCAATTTATGAACTCAAATCCTCACCTCACAGCTGATTGTTGGCTTTGTCTGAACCCAGCTTCCCCTTACTATGTAGGCACAGGTACAAATAGCACTATTGGTACAGAGTGTAATCCAATTAGAAATGTTAGTGAAAAGGATTACACGAAGCAGCAGTCTATAGGTGATGTTAGTATGGACTCAAGTCTAAGCTCACTTTAAAAGATTTGCAAGGGCAAGGACTGTGTTTTTATTCATCTAAGTATCCCTTTAATATATCAAGATATCGAGATTTTTGCCTTCAAGCTGTTCCCATTGAACCAAATGTTGATCCTAATTTGTTATCTGCTCCAATGAGTACTTTTTTTACTTGTTCCACAGGACGAACACCCTGTCTCTTTTCCCCAGTATTAGTAGCGGACCCGGGTATTTGTGTGCTAGTGCATGTTAGTCCTCAAGTGTACCTGTGTTCTGGTGAAGGAGGTGTAGGGATAACTTTGGAATTTCCGGATGAGTTCAAAGAGCCCCAGTATTGGTCCCACTGGTAACAGGGCTTGGGATTATGGGATTAGCTGCAGTCGGGTCAGTTGCTTTAATACAAGGAAACTTAAACTATCAGACTCTTAGTCAGCAAATTGCTTTAGATCTACAGGGATTAAAAAAAACCTGTCTCCCATTTATCTTATCCCACATATCTTCCATCTAGGTCTATACACTCCTGAAAGAAATGTTCCTATCGCTATAACACTTCCTGAAAGAATTCTGCACTCTGCTTTACACAATATCAAACTGGCAGTTTTGGTAATTTTGAGGGACTCAATTTGTATTCCTTTTCAAAGTTCTCTGAGTTTTGGAAATAAAATGAAATCTAAAATATCAAGATCAGGCCTATAGAGTGGATAGGGTAAGGGCTCCCAGATGAAATTCACATAGGGCAGACCCTGATGTCATTGAAAACAAACAATAATAATATTACTGACACGGAAAAAAATTACTTCGTGCACCTTTTTCTTGGATGTTTTCTTATCAATTAAGTTTTTCATCATTTTGGACTATCTTCATAATAAGTACCTATGCTTATCCTGCATGTTTTGGGAAAGCTTATCAAGACAATCCTTTAGGACTGCCAAAGTAGCAGTGATTTCCTATGGAGCTCACTACACTGACTTGAAGTTAACGGGCTCAACAGATCCCCTGGGAAGCCACTGCTTTCACCGGATCTTGCTCTCTGGATCACACTGTTCAATGATCTTCATGAACTATTGGTGGATTTTGAGGTCTTCTTGATATTCCTAAAAATGATTGATCCATGTGAAAAAATTGTTTTTGTCGGGGTTCATTCCCACGAATGTGTTGCACGGATTCAATGATTTGGGAAGATATCTATATAAACTTTATTAAATATTTGCTATTAGTCGATTTCAAAGTCATGACTTTCCATGGCATCTGTCTCCTATTTTTGAAGACACTAATAAAACTATCGCAAGTGCATTACTGAGAGAACTTGTCTGCAGCTCTCTACCGATTACAGAAATGTGTGCTGTTTGGAATAAACTCAGGCATATATGGGCTAATTCCTTGTAGGAATACTTTTTGATTTATCCGGTGTTATGTCAATTATATTTCATTGGTTTTGCATCATTTCTATAAACAGATTCACAGTGTTTAATAACTTATGCTCTGTGGGAAATATAACCACAAATCAAAAGTGCATAAATCCTGTACAAAAAGAAACATTCACTTGAAGAGTATAGACCACATCTCCCACCTATACTCTGTAAAATAAAACAAATAAATCGCATCCTAATTTTTGTTAAGATTGAAATAAGAATATAGAACTGCAAGATATCCTTTTGGCTTCCCCATTTTCCTCTAAGTAACATATTCATGTGACAGTGCTTCGAATCTGTGGGGAGATGAGCAGTTCTTTGTTGTCTGTTCTTGGTCTGGAAGTTCCTCTGAAACCCTTTCCCATTGAGTGATTGCTGGCATCTGAAATGCCAGTGACACAGCACCCAACATCACAGCAACCCAAGCACCACCTCGATATGACACGCTGATAGCCAAACTGGACAATCTGAAGAAGAGTGTGGCATCAAGAGTGGAGGAAGGTACTAACACCCGGGGGTATGTAGCCATCACAACCTTGCTGACAGTGGAAAGGACTTGGAACACGTGTGGAGAAAGAGCGAGGAGTGCAGTCTTCACCCTCTATGGAAGCAAGCCCCAAATCCTCATCGCTGGACCCACAGAGAGCATCATGATAAAGGCAGAAAAGATTGAAGTGGTCAAGGATTTTGTCTTACTTGGATCCACAATGAATACTCCTGGAAGCAGCAGTCAAGAGATCAAAAGACATATTGCATTCGGTAAATCTGCGGCACAGACCTCCTTAGAGTACTCACAAATGTGGATGTTACTTTGAGGTCAAAGGTACATCTAAGCCGAGATATGGCATTCTCCATGGCATCATTTGCATGTCAAAGTTGGACGTTGAGTAAGGAAGAAAGAAGAAGACACGCTGCACTTGAGTTGTGGAGCTGGAGAAGAATATTGAAAGTACCAAGTGCTGCTAGAAGCACAAACCGATCTGTACTGCAAGACAGCCAGAGTGGGCCTTGGGAGCACCGAGGGCAAGACTTCGCTTTACATACGTCGAACATTTTGTCAGGACAGACCTAGCCCCGGAGAAGGACATCATGCTTGGTAAGGTGCAAGGGCAGCAAAAGGAGGAAGGCCCTCAAGTAGATGGACTGACACAGTGCCTGCTCCCATGGGCTCAGGCACAGGAACAACTGGGCGGCAGGTGCAGGACCGTGCAGTGCTTCGTTGTGTTGTGCGTAGGGTTGCTATGCGTCAGAGCTAGACTGACGGCACCTAACAACATCATATCTATAATGTAGTAGGCTGAGAAATTCTGAGGACACACAAGCTCGTTGTTTGTTGTTAGTACTTGCACTTGAGTTGGTTTTGACAGATCACGACCCTCTGTCCATCAGAACAAAACACCTCCCGGACCTGTGCTAGTCTAATGGTTGTTGCTTTGTTTAACCTCATGCTGCATCCATTGTGTCATTCCATCCTACTAAGGGTCTTCTCCTTTACCGAGCATGCGCTCCTCCTGCGGGGGCAAGCCTCTGCTTAAAATAGTCTAAAGTATGTGAGGCAAAGCCTTGCCAGCCTTGGCTCTAATACGCATTCTAGCTTTCCTTCCTCCAAGACAGACTGGCTTCTCTTTTTGGCCATCCGTGAAACTCTCAGTATTCTTCACCAACACCATAATTCCAATGCATCGATTTCTTCGGTGTTTTTTATTCCGTGTGCAACTTTCACATGGATATGACGTAACAGAAAATACCATAGGTTAGGTGAGACCGACCTTAGTCCTGAAAGTAACATCCTTGATTTTCAACACTTTAAAGATGTCTTGTGCAGCAGAGTTACCCAAAGCAATACCTTAACTGCTGCTAAGATGAGAATGGATTTTGGATCCAAACAAGATGGAAATCTTTGACAACTTCAATCTTTCCTTCATTTCTCATGATGTTATTTCTTGGTCAGGTTGTTAGGATTTGGGTTTCCTTTATAATGAATTGTAATCCACAATGGAGATTGCAATCCTTCTTCATCAGGAAGTGCTTCAAGTCCTCCTCACTTTCAGCAAGCAAGATTGTGACATCTGTGTATTGCAGGTTATTAATAAGTCTCCCTACAGCCCTAATGTATAACATAATGATAAATTCTACTGTTACCCAGAGGTTTTAATTGGCCAATATTAAGATTTCCAGGTCTTTCTTTATTGTCTTAGCCTGAAAGATCTGTCCAAACCTGTCATGCTCATATATTCCTTTTGGTGTTTGAAATGGTGGTGACATAGCTTCTAGCTTTGTAACAATGTACAAGTCATCAAAGCAGGGCAACTGACAGGTGATGGCCCCTGGTAGTCATGTGTGGTCTCATGTCGAAGATTTAGCAAGTAGAACATAACTGTGCCTTACCCCTAGTTTATCTCATAGAAAACTTCAAGAGTGTCTCTAAGTTGTTTTTCCCTGGAATGAACCTTCCACGGTGACCTTGGAAATTTTATCTCGAAGGTTCCAGGGAGTCTACTGCCTTGGGTCCTGGTTGCATGGCCGAGTACCAGTTAGTACACTCCATTCTGCTATGAGAGCGGGACATATAGTTCTGTGATGTTTGCTCCACATACATGTTTGGGTCTATTTTTAAAAGCAGTTAACCTTCCCGAGTGCAGTTCTCAAATAGAATCAGAAACAGATTACACTCAAATTGCCCTCATTTGGCCTTGTTACAAACATATGCAAGTAATTACCCACTACATAATTCAATATACTTGCATTTAAGCCTACTTGATGAAACTATGTAGTTACACTTAATTGGACAAGGAGATGATCAGCTTCATTACAAAATTAAGAATCGTAAGAGATTATGTTAGTGAATAAGTCACCTAGCTTAGATATGTGTATGTGTAATTGGTTGGTAATGGTATCTTTGATTACTACTACTGATAATGTAATCAATATAAGCAAACTGTGGGTTCCACTGAATGGAGCACTCCATTAGCTCAAGTCATTAGCACGGTAGGGAGTACACTTAAGGTCCGGATGTGGAAATGCAGTTTTCCTAAAGTTTCATCATTACAGGAAAACGTTGCTAACAAAATGAAAAACAAACAAACAACAAACTTAAAGAATATTTCATGTACTATTAAATGTGTTATTAATATATTATGAAAAGGTTGTAGATGATATCTCCTATTTTGTATACTATTCAGGTGGGATGAGCAGAAGAATTATTTAGGAATTAAAGAAAATACAATAATGAAGGGAAGCAAATGTAGACTGTTAAAGAAACAGAGAAAAACTGTCAAATACAACTGTATCTCTTCCCAAGCCAATGTTCCATCACTTACCTTCTTTCTTCCCTAATTCACCAGAACTTGCAAAGAAATATATATTTAATGGTTAAAATATATATATTTCAAAAGATGATTTAAATTAGATGATATATGCTGATATTGAAATACATTAATCTTATGAGCTTTGTTTTCATCTCAGATCCCAAACCACTGTTTTAAAACCATTATGAAATTCTGCAAATGTGAACACTTGAATCTCCTGAGATCCACGGCTTATAAACAAATAAGTATATTTTCTGTACTATTTTTTAAACAATTGATTTCTGAGTGCATGAAACTTGGGGAGAAAAATAATAATCCTTATACTTTTCTGACCAGACTCTTTCCAGTTTTCATTAATTGATTGTACATTTAAAAACTAATGAACATCCTATTAAATATTGTACAATATATGCAGAAAACATTATCATTGTCCCTTAGGGTACAGCTTTTTTTTTTAAGCATTTGCTAAATGTTTAATTAAAGGCTTACCAACTTTTATCTGTAAATCGTTACTATTCATTATTAAAAGCTATTTATAGGTTCTTTATGGAAAAATACTACGCTATAGGATGGAAACCCAAATAGTTCTCTGAAAACCATAGAACAAAAAAGAAAATACAGCAAGGATGTATTGTTGCCAGCCATCCACACGGCAATTTTCTAGATAAAGAAGAATCTGACCGGCAGTGCTGAGCTGTCAAAGGCTCCTGTCCCCTGAAGCTGGCCGCGTGCACGCTGCAGAGGCCACGCAGCTTCCCCTCTTTCTCCTCCACTATTGGGCCTCCCCATTTCTTTTCGTTTGTTTCTCCTCCAGAAACATTTTATGGAGAAACAGACTTGGTGCTTCTTTTATGGACTCAGATAATAACTTTATAACACATTTACTCATGATGTTTAACAATCATAATTCTATCATAATATTAACTTTCCACCTCATTGGATGCAGGGTCTTGAAGAGAATGATGCAAACTTTATCTCTTTATCCTCAAAGTTTAAAGCAGAATCTAGCACAAAATAGGCACCTCATGCATGGGTTTCAATCTAAATTAAACTGTGGATATAATCTCAAAGTTATTTTAAAACAAAGTACATTTGCTAGGTATATTAAACATAGAAATAATGACTTTTTAAAATGTTGAGCATTTTGTAAGGTGAAAAGACAACAGCAGGATTGAAAAAAATTATTAGAGCTATATTCATAACATTTTTTCTAATTTCATTTATTCATCAGAGTGTAAAAGAAAAGGTTAATGCTGCGTAATCAATAGTTTTGAATAGCCAGGTGGCTGCCAAAAAGAAATAGTTGTAAAGTGAGTAAGATAGTAGGGACATTATGCAAACATCTCTGTTCTTTATTCTCTGACTGGTAAAAGACCTACCTAAAAGTAATACTGTGGTTTCCTTTGATACTAGAAGGCAAGAATAGTGTCAGTTGCTCTACCTCCAACAGTCTTCTCCTTGGAGTTTTTGCCCATCTAATTTTCTCCTTTTTTCCCTCACGTTTCATCAAATTTTTTACTTTCTTCATTTGGTGGTTACATAATTTAGTGTCAACTTTAGACTCTTAAGCATGAAGGGGTGGAGTTTAGCCTGTCAAACAGGTCACATCTTGATGACCTCATTTGAAGGCGCTATGGAGATAAATAGCTCCATGGAGGAGGACCCACACTCCTGGCGAGACATGCCTGTTGGCAAGCCAGATGGAGCTACACTGATGCAGCCATAGCCCTGGAGCTGCAGTAACCATGTGGAGGCCCACACCAGCATTGAGATGCTTCCACTGCCACTGGATCCACAAGACTTCCCACCTACTGACCTGTGACCTTCCTTCATTTGGTGTCAGTGCATGTGTAGCATGAGTCAGAAGAGGAATTTATAGACTGGTATTGGAAATATAGGCTAATATTGGACGTATGGACTTGATCTGGACTGGGATGGGATGTTTTCTTAATATATAATTACTCTATTATATAAAGCTCTTTCTTACCTCTATATGAGTGTCCATGGATTTGTTTCTCTAGTCAACCCAGACTAACACATTATGGTACCAGGAGTGGGGTACTAGAGAAACGAATTGTAAAGATGGAGAGTGGATGCTTGTTTGACCTTTGCCTCATGGTAGTGTTTCTTCTTTGTGCTTTTCTTCTTTATGCTTTCATTTTATTTTTTTCTTCTTTTCTACTTCTATTTTCTTTTCCCCTTACTTTTCTTTACTATTCTATTTTCTTTTTCCTACCTTCCCTAGTTTAACAATGACCCACACCAGCCAAATCCACCATCAGCTGTGATATACAAGCAGAAAACAGAGGGGCCTGGACACATTCCTATTATCTGTTATTCCCACAGAGATACTGGTGCTGAGTGCTTAAGAGCACACTAGCACACAATCACCAGTTAAATAGGCGGACACCAGCATCACAATTTCTCAAAAGCAAACAACAACAAGACAAACACATTCTTTCAATTCACAATATTAAATAGCTTAAGCAAACAAAACAAAACAAAAATAGCTTAAATATGTGCCCAAAATATAGAACTAAGGAACATTTCTAAGAAGAACTGTCAATGAAGCTAACTAAGAAGGAATTCAAATAACATGACATTTAGGTATTTACAAAGGCTTGAGGGGAAAAAAATCAATAAAGCTGAAGAAGAAATCAAATAAAACATAAAATATTAGAAGAATGCAGGAAAACACAAAATCAAACTTGAAAAATATAAAAAGTGAGCAAACATACGAAAATAGTAAATGGAAATTGAGAATTGCATTATGATTTCTGAAAAAGTAGACTGAAAGGATAAGTAAGATGCAGCAATAGAAGGCTGTATTTGTAAGCATAAATAAACATTTCTCCATACTAATATGTTAGAAAAATAGAGGAGAAAAAGAAAGTAGAAAGAAAAAAACTAAAGAAAGCCAAAGAATTATGCAGGATACCATCAAAAGGAATAACTTTGTAAGATCAGAATTTCAGAGCAAGCAGATACAACAAAAAGCACAGAGAAAAGTGTTAAAGAGTTATGGGAAGAAAATGTCCCCAGTAGCTGAGAGAACAAAAAGGTATGCCTTCAAGAAGCTGACTGAACTCCAATCAGATAGATGGCTGCAGGGCCAGTGAATTTCTTAACATGACTTTTCTAATGAAAGCTATTGTACCTCCCCTAAAACCTTTCCCTGCCTTGGACTGGGTCAGAAAAGGGGGATGCACTGAGTGGATGCATCTTTGAGAAACTGCTGAAAGGATACTTTCGCTAACCATCCTGTTGGGTATAAGATATGACCCCTTAGGTCAAGCAGGAAAGGGGAACTCATTAGCTGTAAGAGCCGGGAGTGGAGTGCCCTCTGGACGCCGGGATCTCTGCATAGTGAAGCTCCTTGTTTCAGAAGGAGGTTGTCCCATCGAGGAGAAGCAGTACCACCAGAAGCTAGAGCATAGAGCAGCGTGGCAGATTTCCCAGGCCCCGGAGAAACTAACACTGAAGGCTTTGAGGCTGGAGCCTGGTTGTGAAGTGGGTTCCCTCTGGGTCCTTAATGTGGGAAGGTGGATTTGCTGAACCAGGGAATTGAGCTGAAGGCCTGTGAGTTGAGGCTTACAGGAGAGTAGCGTGCCTTTGGGGTATTTATTAGAAGACCTGAAAGAACTGTGTAATGTGTCCTGATGAACAACTCTCTCCTGAACATTTCTTGTATTGCAACCTGTTAACTTGCATTATATACCCTTTAATCATGAAAAAGTTTTGTGAGTCCTGTGTAGCCACTGCAACAAATATTAGAACCCAGATATAAACGTAGATAATGCTGTCTGAATGCCAAACCTACTGCTAAATAAAATTACCAAATATATTATAATCACACTTGGTTAAACCAAAGATAAGGAAAGAATCTGGAAAGAAACTCAGGGGAACTGAAAACTTAACTAAAAGAAAAATCATGAAATTAAGCTCTGATTTCTTGGTAGATACTGCACAAGCATGAAGGCATTGCTATAATGTATATAAAACTTTAAAAGAAAAAAAATCAAATTGCCAACCAATAATTTCAAATACAACAGCAAAACTGGGACACTTACAGAAAAACAGAAATGAAAAGAATGTGCAAAACCCATTTTACAGGAAATACTAAAGGGACTTCTTTGGAAAGAGCTAACCATGCCAGGCAACGACCGGATGTCAGCACACAAGTCAGCATACCCGCAGGGCAATACAGGAGTGTCCTGGGTAAGGCAAACAGCCAAGACTAAAATTAGGGAGCCCTGGGTATCAATTTAAATGAGAGAATTATAAAGTAAAAGAGAAGGAATATATTTTGTACTTATAGAAAGTCCAACTGGAGATGGCATATCTATTTTAAATTATATTGCTCTAAACTTGGAAAAATTAATTAATAACAAGATAACATAAAGAAAATTAATAAAAATTAATAAACTTCCTCAAAACAATGGCAAAAGGAAAACCATAACAATAGAAGTGAAGAAAGATCAACAATTTAAAAATTAACAAAGTCCAGAAAATTATATGCAAGAAACTAGTAGCATCACATACACACAATAACAGCAATAAATTAATACCCATTGTTAATTACACTCTACAGAAATAGATTAAATGCAATATGTAAGGGATAAAGAGTAACTAAATAGATAAGAAAACGGGGCCTATCAGATACTGTCTTCAAGGAACACACGTTGGATACAAAGACAAAAATAGATTAAAAATCAAGAGATAAAAAATTTCAAGCTAATAAGAATAAAAAAGAACAGGGGATGGGCAATATTAATTTCTGATAAAACATACAAGGGACAAAGCAGCATAAGAGGCAAGCCATTGATTGTATGATGATGAAAGAATCAATTGAACAAGAAGATATTGTCATAATAATTGTCTAGGTCATAAAAAAGTCAATGAAAAAGCCTCAAGAGACATAAATCAAACTCTTAACAGAATTGAAGAGATAAACAGAAAACTTGCAAATAGTAGCAAGAGACTTTAATACACCACTTTTAATGAAGACTAGAACAGCTACATAGGAACTCAACAAAGACGCAACAAAACTGAATGCATCAATCAACATGATTTCATACACACATACAGATCACTTCACTCAACAACATACTATACATTCTTTTCCAACACATATGGATCATTCTACAGAATAGATCACATGCTAGGCCACAAAGCTAAATCACAATAATTTAAGAAAAACATCAAATACTATAATGCATCTTTTAAGAGCAAAGTGCTCTAAAATTAGAAATCAGCAATAGAAAGATCAATAAACAATCAACTACACCAAAGTTAAATAATAGCTTTAAATAAAAAACTATCAAATAATAGATATTTTTTAAAACTCCTTAAAGCAAACAAGAATAAAACCTCAATACTCACAGAAAAAGTACTGCTCAGAAAAACAATCTAGCAATAAACACACACACACACACACACACAAATAACAAAGAACCCAATCACCACTTTAACCCAACATCTCTAATAATTAGAAAAGGAGCTCTATAAAAGGCCTACAATCAACAGAAGAAAAGAAGCAACAGATCAGAGCAGATACTAATGAAACATTAAAATAATAGACTCAACAATGTAGACCTTGTTTCTTTGAAAAGATACACAAATCATTGGAAATGTAACAAAGAAAAAGAAGGAAAAAGACTAGTGAAATGGATAACACCACAAGAGTCAGGTAAAATAAAAGGGATACCCAAAATATGCACAACTGTGCTCCAAAAATGTTTTAAACTATAAAATGTACATATTTATAGAAACACACAACTTACCTAAAGTAATAAAGAATGAAGTAGATATTTTGAACAGAGCCATCATTAAGCAGAAATGAATCCTATTATTAAACTCACAACAGCAGCAGAACAAAAGTCTGTGCACACAAAGTTTCATTGTAGAATCTTACCAACTCTTCAAAGAAGAGCTGACTCTAATCCTACTTGGGCTATTCCAGAGTACAGAAAAAGATGAAATACTTGCAAACACACTTAATGAAGCAAACATACCCATGATATTAAAACCAGGCAAAAGCATCACTAAAGAGGGAAAATCATAGACACATATCCTTGATAAGCATTGATATTAACATTCTCAACAAAGTTTATTCAACAGTACACAAGAACATATTTAAAAATACATCAAGACCAAGTGGGATCCATAATGTTTATTTAAGAATGGTTCAATATTAGGGGGGGGAAATCAGTTCAATAACTACATTAAAAAATTTTAATTTCCAGAAAATTAATTTTCCTAAATATAACACACACTCTTGATAAAATAGTAATAGATGGGTAATTCCCATCAAAATCTAGGACACATATACAAATCAATGGCCAACATTAGTCACAATGAAGAATCACTGTAAGTATCACACTGTGCACAGGTACTGCACAAGAATGCCCTGAAGGGTTACTTCTATTCACTGTTGTGCTGGGAGTCTTAGTTAGAGCTCCGGTGCAAAAAAGGGAAAATTTAAATCATCCAAATTGAAAAAGTATAAATAAACTCTATTTTCAGATGTTATTATCAATTTGCAACAATAAGTCAAGATTCGTTTCCACCAATAAGCAGAAATCTGAAAAGAAACTCAGGAAAACACTGATCATTTACAATGCTGTTCTTCGTTGCTCTGAGACCATTCTGACACATAGGGAGCCGACGCACAACAGAACGAAACCCTGAGAGTCCTGCGCCGTCCTTACAAGTGTCCCCATGCCTGAGCCCATTCTTGTAGACACGTGCCAATGACTCGTTGATGTGCCTTCTTGTTTGCTGGTCTTCCATTTTACCAAGAATGATGTCCTTCTTCAAGGACTGGTCTCTCCTGATAATACGTCCAAAGTATGAGAGACAAAGTCTTGCCATCCTTGTCTAGAAGAAGCGCTCTGGCTAAACTTCTTTCATTGTACTAGTCAGTCATCAGCTGCAGTCATCATTGTACCAGTTTTTCATTGTACCAGTCATCAGTACTTTCAATATTTTTCTTTAGTACCACAACTCATTTGGATTAATTCTTCTTCGTTCATCCTTATTCAGTGTCCAACAGTCATATGTTTGTAAGGCAACTGAAAATACTATGGCTTGTAACATCAAAGCCTTTCAAAACTCCAGAAGCCTCGTGCAACAAATTTACCCAAAGTATTATGCCTTCTGATCTCTTGACAGCAGCTTCCATGAGCATTAATTGTGGATCAAAGCAAGACAGATTTTTGACAAATTCAATCTTTTCTCCCTTTACCACGATGGTCCAGTTGTGAAGATTTTCGTTGTCTTGAATTGACTCATAATCCAGAATGAAGACCGCAATCCTTGTTCTTCAAGTGCATCGAGACCTCCTCATCTTCACCAAGCAAGGTTGTGTCATCTTCATACACTAGGTTGTTAATAAGCCTACCTCCAAACCTGATGCTACATTCTCCTTCATAAAAGCCAGCCTCTCTGATTCTTTCCTTAGCATACGGACTGCCCCAGTACAGTGAGAGGCTACAACCATTTACAAGAACTACTCAAAGGAAATACTTAAGAGTAAATCTAACCAGAGAAACAAAAGGCCTATACAAAGAAAACTAAGAACACAAATAAAATCAACCCAAAGAAAAATAAATAAATGATAGAGTGCACCATGTTCATTATACAGAAAGACACAGCATTGTGGAAATATCAATAACACCCCAAAAGATCAATAGATATAATGCAAACCTGACCTAGTTTCCAATATAACTCTTTAAAGAGAGGTAAAAACCAATTACCAGCTTTATATGGAAAGAAAAGAGACACTCTAGAGTAAGAACAATACTAAGGAAAAACAAGGTAGGATACATTATACTTCTCAATCTCAAAACCTACTGAACAGCCACTGGAGTGGAAAAAAAACAGAAGGGGAAGAAGAAAAGAAAAAGCCTTTTAGTGTTTCAATAGACTCATAATCAATGGAATGGAATAAAAAAATCCAGAGGTAAATCCATCCGACTATGGATAGCTGGTCCTTGTAAAGGGTCAAAATGCATTATCTAGGAAAAAATAATATTAAAGTGGTACTGACCATGCTGGATACTCATTTATAGAAAAATTAAACTGGGTATATATCTCATATCATACATAAAAGAAATTCAAGATGAATTACAGATGTGAAACCTAGAGCTAGAGAGGTTATCACTGGTACCACAGGGACACACATGAGAGCCGTAACACAGAGCTAAATACACGATCAAATGTAAGTGAGAACACTTCAAGAGCAGGAGACACGCTGGATCACTGGGGTCTTCCTAAGAGCAGGCACTGCTGTGCACCCAAGGTGCCACCCAAACATGGAAAGGGAAGCCACAGCCCGGGGAAATGTGTTTGCCAGTACCAACGCAGCAAGGGAACTGATCTATAGAATTTATGGAGAACTTGAACACAAGAAAAAGATAAATAATCCAATAAAAATTAAGAAACCATAAATGGAATTTCATAATGTCAACCAGGAGGCCAACAACCATATGAAGTAATTCTTATGATTATAAGATATTTAAGAAATTAAATCAACACAACAAAGGGATGACTATACTTCAGCATTAATAGCAAAGTTTATAGAAAAAAAATGTAAAACAGCATACAAAAAAGGCTAGCAAGACTCCATATAAATCTGGTGGCACGGTAAAGTGATGCTGTCACTGTGAAAAATGGCGTAGCACTTCCTTAAATGTGGAAATAGAAATACCATGCGACCCAGCAAGCCATCTCCTTGGAAAATAAAAGCTGTCACACAATAAGAGCTGTGACACACACAGATACATGCACACTCGTGTTCCTGTAGCCCTCTTCAAAATAGCAAAAGCGATGGAGACAATCTAATGGTCAGCAACGGGAGAAAGGCTTCTCTAAGGTACATGCGCACAGTTGAATACTACACAAACTAAACCGTGAACTTGTAAAACACCTGGAGCATGAATAAACCTAGAGGATATTTTGCTGAGTAAAATTAATCAGTTGTAACAGGACAGGTAAAGTATGAAACCACTACTCTAAAAAGTAAAAAAAAAATCCACATTGAAAGAAATATTCTTTGATAATGATCAGAGGTTGAGGGCAAGGGAAGGTAGATTACGGACCAGAGGCAGGCATATTAACTACAGTAGAGAGGAAGGCAATGCATAAGAGCAGGGAGAGCAAAAATGACGAACGCTAGCCGGAGTCCCACAGCCAAAGTGAGCAGGTGTAAATACTGTTAATACCCAACCTTGCAATTAGGATGATTTCCAAGTAGATTCAGGATAAGCATGACGGCTGTAAGGTGTGGAAGGGAGACTGGGAGTATACCCGTTAAGTATACTTGTTTGAAAACTGATTACTTGTACAGGCATGTTTACTATTGCCAAAAATACATCCACGAATGTAGTCAAGCATATAGGGGCCAAGTTCTGAAACCTTCTTAGATATAACCAAAAACCTTGAGGGAAGACGTTGCTAGAGCTGCGGGCTCAGGGTCATGGTCAACTGTCACACCAGAGTCCACGAAGGCAATGCTGTACATCCCACCTAAAGGAGTAGTGTCTTGTTCTTAAACGCTTTTGAGGGGTCATCCAAGTGAACTACTGGCTTTCCCCCTCTGGAAGAGTGAGGAAGAAATTTGAAGCCATATGGGAATAATTGGATCAATGAACTAGGGGTCACGCAAACACCTGTCTCTGTCACGCTGAGACCAGAAGAACTAGGCCGGCTCTACTACCACTATCGGCTGCTCTGAAAGGGGTCGCATCAGAATATTCCCAATAGAGCAGACGTATGAGGAACACTCAAAATAACAGAAACCACCAGGCTTCCTAATCAGACACAGGTGATTCTGATCATGGCCCTCGGTCACCTGTTAGATCCGGAAATGAACTCACTCCCATGGCGCTCAAGTTTCAGCCAGGCAAGAGACTGTTTTTTTTAAGGAGTACAATAATCCTAGAGATATACGTCCACCTTGAGACTCTAAAAGAGCAGCATCTTCCCAAGGACAACAGCCAGTGGGATTAGGAATGAGGTAGGAATGGGAACAGGCAACAGACGGAGGAAGTAATCTTAGATCGTGGGAAACGCAATGAATGACATAAAATGTGTACGAACTCTTTAATGAAAAACTGATTTGCTCCGTAAACAATGGCAAAGTAAAAGGCTGAAGTTAAAAGAATTACAATTGTATAAAGAATTGTTAGCAGCAGGGCCTAGTCCTTAAAGAAGGACTTCAGACTTGATAAAACAGTCAGCGTAGAGGAAACACACCCTCAGGGTGATGGAGTGAACCAGTCGCTGCAAAACTTGGCTGAGCCACTGCAGTGATTGTAAAGGAGCGCCCTGCTGGGCAGCATTTCATTCAGTTCTACCTGATGACACGAGGAGCTGGAAGCGATGCAACAGCACCTACCCACTGACTACTCCCTGTATGGCCGCTATGTTGTTAGGTACCCTCACACTGGTTCCACCATCCCTATGCATAACAGAGTAAAGCACCTCCCATCCTGCTCCATCCTCACACTTGGTCTTCTGTTTGAGCCCTTTGCCGCAGTCACTTCACTGTGTCAATACATCTCATCAAGGGCCTTCCTCTTTTTCACCGCCCCCCTACTTTACCAAGCATTCTGCCCTTCTCCAGGGTCTGGTCTCTCCTGACAACATGCCCAAGGTACATGAGATGAAGTCTTGCCAGCCTTGCCTCTAAGGTGCTCTCTAGCGGCACTTCTTCCAGGACAGATCAGTCTGGTTGCTTTTTGAGAAGGGTATGTCACGTCCAATATTCTTCACCAACACCACAGTCAGAATACATGGATTCCCCCCCTTACTCATTGTCCAACTTTACACGCATAGGAGGCAATTGAAAACACCATGGCTTAACTGGAGATCCCCTCATAGAGGGGCTTAGGAGAGGAGATGGGTCAGTCAGGGTGCAAGGTAGTACCGACGAAGAGCACAGCTTTCCCCCAGATCCTGGATGCTTCCTCCCCCCAACTACCATGATCCGAATTCTACCTTGCAGGGCTGGATAGGGCAGAGGTTGTACACTGGTACATATGAGGGCTGGAGGCACAGGGAACCCAGGGTGGATGATACCTTCAGGACCAGGGGTGTGAGGGGCGAGGCTGGGAGAGTGGAGGGTGAGTGGGTTGGAAAGGGGGAACTAATTACAAGGATCTACATGTGACCTCCTCCCTGGGAGAGGGACGGCAGAGAAGGGGGGGAAGGGAGACTCCGGATAGAGCAAGATATGACAAAATAACGATGAATAAATTACCAAGGGCACATGAGGGAGGGGGGAGTGGGGAGGGAGGGGGAAAAAAAGAGGACCTGATGCAAAGGGCTTAAGTGGAGAGCAAATGCTTTGAGAATGATTGGTGCGGGGAATGTATGGATGTGCTTTATACAATTGATGTATGTATATGTATGGATTGTGATAAGAGTTGTATGATTCCCTAATAAAATGTAAAAAAAGGAAAAGGGAAAAGAAAGAAAGAAAAGAAAATGATTAGGGCAAAGAATGTACAGATGTGCTTTATACAATTGATGTATGTATATGTATGGACTGTGATAAGAGTTGTATGAGCCCCT
Organism: Tenrec ecaudatus; assembly: GCF_050624435.1. Lineage (NCBI taxonomy): Eukaryota > Metazoa > Chordata > Mammalia > Afrosoricida > Tenrecidae > Tenrec > Tenrec ecaudatus. The sequence continues at coordinate 117,393 of NW_027458049.1, forward strand.
AATAAAACGTTTAAAACAAAACAAAAACAAACAAACAAACAAAACAACAACAACAAAAAAGAAAACACCACGGCTTGGGTCGAGCACACCTTAGTCCTCACAGCGACATTTTATAGTTATTGTGTTACCTAGAGATGTGTTAATTCATTTCAGACTACTATCTTTAAGAAACTTCAAGGTTAATACTAGTACGTCAATTTTAGAAATAGACATAGGTTTATTACAATTAAACAAATTGCCAAACTCGCCTTGTTAAAAAGTCAAAGAATGAAAGCCAGGATAGGCGAGAAAGCCCTTATAATATTGCCAAGAAAGCTCCCACACACTGGCCTCCTCTAGTATCACTCGTACCATTCCCTAACACCTGTCCACATGTCACTGTCTTAGAACTTACGACACTCTATTCCACACGCAACTAAACATAGAGCATAATTCCAGATGCTGTGAAATTAAAGCACGTAAGTTTAGGGAAGGAGAATTATGAGAGAATAGCTTGAATCCTCACTAAACAAAACTGTATTAAGTTAAGGAACAGGTTGAACAACCAAAGCAGAACACATCTCAGAATATGGCTGAGAAGAGCAGCAACCTCAGAAGTCCTGAGCAGGAACACATGCGGGAGTTGGAAAAGTAGCAAGAAGACCTTCCTGGGTGGAATGGGAATGAGGTAGGACAGAGGGTGATGGCTACAGAACAAAGAACCTTAAGTAATAAGGCTCGAGTTTGCTTTCTACGTGGGACACAAGGCCACTGCAAGTCTTGTTGGAGAAGGGCGTGGTCAGATTTATTACTGGGAAGGGTGACTCTGGCTGCTGCAGAAAACACACTCAAGTCTGTCACACAGTTTTTCAAGATGAGAGCAAAATGAAATATGATTCCAACTTGGTCTCCTCTCTCACTATATGGACTATGCTCATGAGAAAAATAGATAACTAGTGAATGAAGTGGATGTCATGAAAACACAGAACACGATATTTTAAGATAGACATTGCAATGATATATCTTTTTGAAATCTTTTTTTAAAGGTGCAGACATTAAACATTTTCCAAAAGCTTATCTACACATTATTTATTGTTGTTCAACTGTGTAATCTAACAAGATATTGAGAAGGTTACTTAGAAGTTGTTTAATAGTGAAGATATTTTAAAAGCATACCCTTAGAAAATTATATATTCTACCTTTAGTTAATCAGCAGAGCTATCCGATGGTTTAAATATGGGAAAATATTTAAAAGAAACTGGGGAAATTATCCATGCAGTGTACTATTCCCAGGCAAAAGGTGATGGAATTCTGCTTATTGGTGAATTTACTGATGTTCTACAAAGCTACCTGGATAAAAAATGGACAAAAAATTCCAGCAGGATTTTGCGGAGGTTGAGTTTAATGCCATCCAGATTCAAATCATTAACCTAAAGATCCATAAGTCATAGGAGACTTTAATTTCCTTTTAAAAACTGCTTTATAGAGAAATGTGTGGAAAACATGAAACTAAAGGAGGGAAAGATATTACTCAAACCAAACCAGTTAAAAATAACTAGGAATATTTCTCCTTGTATAACATTTGAGTGTTGCATTTTTATAGAGATTTTGTTATACTATATATAAAAAATTATATATCATATTAACATCCTAATTTTTTTACATTACTATGAGCTGTTCAAAATTCCCTCATGGATTGAATCTTGGCTACATAAGTTTCCATGAAAAAAAGTAACAGGGCTATTGGCATCTTTATTACTCTTCTACATGTTCTAAATAAATTTCTATGCATGAAATCTCCAAGTTGAGTTTTGAAAATTGGCATTTGGCTTCTGTGATCCCTGAAAAAATCTCTAAGTTTGTGTTTTCAGTCTTTGTCCACCATCATGCGGTGGGGATAGTCACAGTGATGGCCCACAGGAATTCAACCCTCGGTGTGTGTCGAGTTGGAATGAAGTCCTTGAAATCTGAACTTGTAAGCGTTAAGAATTAGGATCAGCATAAATGTGTTTCCCATACACAGGTTATTAGTTGACCCTCTTCCATGGTTTCTCTGACAGCAGTCATTCCTTAATGGAAATCTTTACTTCTCTACTGGATTTGATCAGAAATAAATAACATGATAAGTAAAGGTGTAAGCACAGGCTCATGGAATCAACAAAACGGGTAGCAGATGTCCAAAGCATATAACATGTGCAAGCCAAGCAGATAAGATATAGGGAAAAGAGAACATCAGAGTGGAAGGGAACTGGGAGCGACTAAATGAAACTAACATTTAAAAAAATGTTGAATGCAATAACAGTTATATTTTCTGGTTCATTTTGGACCCATCAGTTATAACTTCACAATCAGCTCTTATTGACCACATGAGAATGGTAGTCATCTGCACTATAATCAGGTGGCTCATGACATTATCCGATCCTGTACAAAGTTAACTTACACTTAGCGTCATGTTGAGCATACCCTTGAAATTGTACTATGGTATTTAGAACAGCCCTCGCTCCAGCTGGGAACCAACAGCAGTGGTTCAATGAACTAAGAAGATGCAGGATCACAGGACAGAAAGTGAATATGGACATTTTAAAGTATGATTTTAAGAAACAAGGATCATGGATATCTGGGAAGGGCTCACCACCAAACATTACAAAACAAAATAGTGAAATCTTTCCAAGTGACTTAAAAGTACTATTTCTTTTGACTACCTCAGGCCTTAATTTTTTTAGCTACCAATTTCCAAATAAAATGTTTGTGCTAATGCCTAAATTCAAATGTAAATTGCATTTGACAAATGCTAGTTTTTAATAAATTGCCTTTATTTTTGATTATTCAAATGCACTTGCTATGATAAAACCAAATTTTAAAAGCAACATAATTTAGCATCTTGGTAAATGAAATGAAAACAACTAAGTGGAGTACAAAGATAAAAGTTCACAGAATATAAAACAAAAAGGATTTGTGAACCCATATAAAAAACAATTCCAAAATTAAGTTCCTTCTTCAAATTAAATGAAGAGATTTATTTCATTATACACTCAGGCTTAATGGGTTCAAATCATTGGACTAGTATAGCTAGTGCTAAAGTTATTAATAGAAATACATCATAATCTGTTCCAAATGCTACATACAGTCCTGGCTGTAGTAAAATAATAGTAATAATGTTGAAGAAAGTGCAACTATTTCAGTATCTGAAATAGCCACCTCCGCAGATTCCATTAGAACAGAAACACGGCTCCTACTTGTGGAATCATTTTCCTTCTAATGATGCAAACTATTTGACTGATCAAGGGCCAACTTATGGCAGTATCACAGTGAGCCATTGAAAATGTGTCCGAAACTTCTGGATAATAAACAAACAAGTTTCACTAGTCAGGATCTATTTTTAGAGACAAAGCAAATGGTAAAAATGATAAGGCATGGCTACTGTATTCTCCATGGCTTTGCATATTGTTTTATTTGCAAAGCAGTCAGTTTTAAGCCATCCAATTCTCAATTTTCTATGGGCAGATTTAGCAATCGGTGAGACTCAAATAGGAATGAGAAACAGGGGAAGAGTTCAATGAACAGAGATCATATTTTGGGTCTTAGCATAACTCACAAACTGAAAACATGGGGTGGGGGTGTCATGAAGTACATATTTATTTTAGAAATATATATATAGTGAAAATTGCTCTGATGGAATGAATGATGCCTCAAATGGGCTTCCACACAGAAGGAATGGGTACAGAGGGTGGTGGATTAAAGGAGGCACACCTGAGTTAACTATTACTGATGCAGAGGGATGGATGCAAAAGAGTTCACTACATCTTCTGTCAGCTTTTTCATATATTTGAAATTCTTCATAATAAAATGTTAGACTGTCAAGTGGGAAGTAGTTCTAAGCTTTCTGTGTATGCCGGGAGTAGGCATCATGATGTCATCCTAAGGCATATGTTTAAAAGTATTTGATGAATATTATCTTCAAGAAAGTCAATCATTTCAATCTTGCTTTCCTCCTTGACAAAATGGGCAAATGATATTTAGCTCTCATGGTCATTCTAAGGGTTAAAAAATCACAAACAGAGGAGTATTTCTTATATAAACTGTACAGCGCCTTAAGGCTGAAGGAGCAGAACTAGAACTTCTGCGACCATGTGCTCTCCATCTGCATTCTGACCTTGATTTGTTCCCTGCACTGAGCTACTAAACTCGTGGGTAGATCCCAGCACATCCATTCCCTGCTTAGGGACAAATTACCAAATGGTAGTGTAATTGCCATGGGAAAATTATGACTCTGTTCTGAATTATCTCCATCATAAATCCAAAACCAGTCAAACAAGCTCTGTCACCAGAGCGACAGGCCTGCTCTATAGTGACAAGAGTCCCACATACAAGTGCCCATAAATCCGTGAGTACCACCGCCCTCCAACGTCATCCTGAAGCAGGCGTTCACGTCAGATGCGGAAAGCCAGGCTGGCAGCATGTTGGGCACCACTGTGGAAACAATGCAAATGAGGTGATAGACAGCCGTCAGCAAGAGAAAGCCCCTTCATCTGCCTCTTGTCGACTGTACACGTGGCTGCAGGAAGCTGTTTGTTTGCTTCTGCATATTTTTCTACTGCATTGAAGGGGGAGGGGAGAGGGCGTATTACAATTAAGAAGCTTAATAGGCACTCGGGTCTCTTTCTTTTAACTTGAATCATTTCTGTTACTAGAGGTATAAAAGCCTGTCGAAGAAATAAACTTCTCTCAAGCAATCACAGTGAGGGACATGACAAGGACCAGAGAAGGACACATCTTTGTGCGAGTCCTTATTTTCTTCTCTAGTCTTGGGGGAATGTTCATCTTGACTTAACAGAGAGATGAAACATCGACTATAATTCCTCATGATGTACAGAGGTATTTTCCTGCCTCTCAGAATGTTATACTCTATTTCAAATTAGAGTTAAAAGCCACCCAATCCCATTGCAGATGAAATGTGGGCAGTAAAAAAGATTTTTTCTATGGGAGAGCGAGGCGGGACATCAACTAAAAGGCGGGTTCTGTTGAAAAGCTAGCTGGGCTACCCTGAATTCAGCGGTGAGGAGGAAGGTATGCTGGGTAGTTTTTGTTTGTTTTGACACTTTGCTCTCTTTCTTCAGGGGTTCAAGTACAGAGAAAGGGTAAAGGTACACCCATGGCTGAGCTGTGACATGTACACAGTAGACGCTGCACTGAAACAATGCTATGAAGTTACTTGAGAACTTACACCTGCAAAGGACTTTGTATTTATACCTCACCATTTTATATTCTTAGAATTATTATACACTGGAATAGTGTTTAAATCAAATCAAATTAAGCAAAAAATACATGAAGTTTCTCTATCACCTGGAGATTTTTTTTCTAGGTAACAGTAACTAAGAGACAATTTATAAATCTCTCCAGGCAAAGAGGGATGAAGGGAAATTGCTTTCTCTAGCAAGAGTTTGCACTAGACTACAAAACTAACGGTTGATATTTCAACCCACTCAGCACAGCCATGAAGAAAACTACGGCGACCTGTTTTTGTACCATCGATGGAGGTGAGAAAATTGCTCTCTGACCAGCGGAATGGCAACATCTCTACTGTATCTCAATTTAACATACAATTTTGTTTCTGAAAATACACTATTTATATAGAAATTTTATTAAATTGGGGATCTTTAGGTTAGGAATATAAACCATAAGCTTTCTTTGATTTTTCTTTAATGCTGATGATATTCAAATAAAGTTTAGGAAAGAGTAATGATTATGATGTTCTAACTCAATGATGAATAACAATTCAAGGACATTAATGGTATGGATTTACTATTTTCTATCAGTGACACTCATTAATTAAAATAATCATCCTTCGTTACTATCTGAAAATTATCCCTCATTACCATTTGTAAGAGGTAATTTTCTAAAGTAGAAGCATCAATAAAATAACAAAGAATGACAAAAATACAATCTAACAACAGTGATATGTGCTCATATTCTAAATATGAAAATCCAAATAAGTATATATCTTTTTAAAATTATCAAAATATCTTATATTTTCCTGAAATAATGGTATATAATTCAAGATTATTAATGAAGTTGCAAGTCACATGAAATTGAAAAGATGAGGGGGTGTAGGGAGGGAGGGGAAAAACGAGGACATGATGCCAGGGGCTTAAGTGGAGAGCAAATATTTTAAGAATGATGAGGGCAATGAATGTACAAATGTGCTTTACCAATTGATGTATGCATGGATTTTGATAAGAATTTTATGAGTCCCTAATAAAACGATTAATAAAAAAAAGAAATTGAAAAGGTGAGAAAATACCGTCAAGTTAACTGAATCATATTTATAAAAGGTCTAAAATATAAATTTAAAACAAAACAATATCATTATTATTTAACACACAACACTGGAAAAACAATAATTTTTATAAGACTCATATAGTAATAAGAAAAAAGATGACTGATAAAATAGTTCATTAAAAATTATAGTTTTAAGAAAAAAATGCAAAATTCATAGAACCTAAGTGGCTAAAAATCACCATAACACGTAGACTCACTGTTATTTTGTTCTAAAAGAAAATATCTCAATTAAAATATTATAAAAGAATCAATTTATTCTTTCTTACCTGATTTATCAGTAGTTTAACCAGTATCCACTGAATCCTACAAGCATTATGAATAAGCCAGGTATTTACACTTTCTATAATATCTCTTGTCTTTATGGAGCTTTATTTATTGACTTTTAAATTTCTTTCTTGGTATAAAATTTTATTTTCATTGTTCCAAAGGACAGCATTGATTCTGCAGCTCCGGGAGATGCACATATCTGATCAGAGCACACAGGAGCAGATGAAGGGGCAGGAGGAGAGAGTGGAACACAGCCTGGCCCACCAGGCCGTGAGGATGATATTCCTGAGTAGAGCAGCCAATCCACAGAGAGGACAACATGGCTAGCCCCACTACGAGACATAATGCCCCTCAGTGACCAAGGGTGATACAGGGGACAGCACCGGAGACACAGTGTGTGAATTGCACCTGACCTGATCCCACCACACTGAGGCAAAGCACTGGGGGAGTGCAGCAGAACAGCAAGAGAATGGAGAGGCAAGGTCCCCAGGGAATGCTGAAAGTGGACTTTGGGGCCAGGGCGTGGTGCCCCAACAGACTGGACTGGAAAACGCTCCTAAGGGCCAGCAAACGATCCCTGAACTAACTACAACCTTTTCTCTTGAGAACTGTTTTGTTCTGTTCTTTGTCAGTGTTTTTTTTTTTGTTTTGTTGTTTTGTCTGGTTGTATACTGTTGCTCTGTTTTCCTCTTTCTTGTTTTCGTGCACGTTAGAGTCTCCACAGGTCTGTCTGAATAGGACAGGCAGGATGAACTATCTGGAGGAAAAACAACGGGACCGACAGTTCCGGGGGGACTTGGAGTAGGGGGGTAGGGGGGTAAGGAAGTGGTGTTCACAAACACAGGGACAAGGGAACAGCATGGGACCCAAAATGGTAGCAGGGGGGGGGGGGGGAGTGGCAGGCCTGGTGGGTAATGATCAAGGGTAAGGTTGCGTAGAGAAGAGGTATACTCTAACCCAGGTGGTGACGAAGCATGGTAGTAGGGCAGGAGGAAAGTCAAGGGAGATGGAGGAAAGAGCTAGGAGTCAAAGGGCATTTATGGAGGTCTAGACAAAGACATGTACATGCAAATATATATAGGAGGATAGGGAAATAGATCTATGTGTCTATATTTATAGGTTAAGTATTAAGGTGGCGGAAGGACCTTGGGCCTCTACTCAAACACTCCCTCAATGCATGAATATTTTCTTTTATTAAATTGGAACTCTATGATGCTCACTCTCCCGACACAACTGCTGGAGCCAAAGTCGGTGAACAAGTAAATGTGGTGAAGAAAGCTGATGGTACCCGGCTATCAAAAGAGATAGTGGCTGGGGTCTTAAAGGCTTGAAGATAAACAAGCGGCCATCTAGCTCAGAAGTAACAAAGTCCACATGGAAGAACACACCAGCCTGTGTGATCAAGTGGTCCCAAGGGATCAGTTAACAGGCATCAAAGAACAAAAAATCATATCATTGGCTGCACACCTCCATGATAGGATCGCTGAAGACAAATGGGTGCATAAGCAAATGTGGTGAAGAAAGCGGATGGTGCCCAGCTATCAAAAGAGATAGTGTCTGGGGTCTTAAAGGCTTGAAGGTGAACAAGCGGCCATCTAGCTCAGAAGCAAAAAAGCCCACATGGAAGAAGCACACCAGCCAGTGCAATCACGAGGTGCCAAAGGGACGAGGTCTAAGGCATCATGCAAAAAAAAAATGATGTGTGTGTATATGTATATATATGTGTGTGTATGTATGTATGTATATACATACCATATTGAATGAAGGGGGAAGTGGAGACCCAAGGCCCAAGTGTCGGCCAATGGAGATCCCCTTATAGAGGGGTTTAGGAGAGTAGATGGGTCAATCAGGATGCGAGGTAGTACCGATGAAGAACACAGCTTTCCCCCAGATCCTGGGTGCTTCTTCCCCCCAACTACCATGATCTGAATTCTACCTTGCAGGGCTGGATAGGGCAGAGGTTGTACACAGGTACATATGAGGGCTGGAGGCACAGGGAATCCAGGGTGGATGATACCTTCAGGACCAAGGGTGTGAGGGGCGATGCTGGGAGAGTGGAGGGTGAGTGGGTTGGAAAGGGGGAACTTATTACAAGGATCCACATGTGACCTCCTCCCTGGGAGAGGGACGGCAGAGAAGGGGGGTAAGGGAGACTCCGGACAGGGCAATATATGACAAAATAACAATGTATAAATTACCAAGGGCACATTAGGGAAGGGGGAGCGGGGAGGGAGGGGAAAAAAAAAAAGGACTTGATGCAAAGGGCTTAAGTGGAGAGCAAATGCTTTGAGAATGATTGGGGCAGGGAATGTATGGATGTGCTTTATACAATTGTATGTATATCTATGGATTGTGATAAGAATTGTATGAGCCCCTAATAAAATGTAAAAATAAATAAAGACTTAAAGAAATAAATTTTAAAAATTTATTTTCATTGTAAGCTTTAAATTGGAGTTTCATAATTCAATGACTCAAGGATGCCATCAGTTTTTCTGGTATGTGATAATGTGATTACACGTATGATCATGTATCTACTGGAATTTTTTTGCTAATAAACATCTGAGTAAGCCTGAATGTTCCTTTTTCTTCATCCTAAAATCCAGTGTGTTCAACAGAAAATATCTTAATTTTAATCCTCTTGTTTGGTTTTCTAAAACACCTGGTACCCTTTCAATATACATATGTACATACTTATTGTAAGAACACTGAGCTTCCAGGTATTAAATGTCTTTACCATTTGTATCTCCTCTTCATCTGACATTTCCAGAATTATCAAGTGTGTTGCACACACACAAATGATGCCTCTTTACATAGTCATTGCATAATGATGATTACCTATTTCCTACTTAATTTATCTCAACTATCGGAGACATACTCTATATATCCTTTTGGTGTTCCTTGTGCTTATAGTATTCTTAGATTTTATATGATTCTCTTCTAATGCTAGATCAATTTTATTCTCCTTATCAGAGTATTTAATTTTTCTATCCTTGCTTCAAACTCTCATTTTTGCTTTTTTAAATAGTTTTATTAGGGGCTCATACAACTCTTATCTCAATCCATACATACATCAATTGTGTAAAGCACATTTGTACATTCATTGCCCTCATCATTCTCAAAACATTTGCTCTCCACTTAAGCCCCTGGCATCAGGTCATCTTTTCCCACCCTCCCCACTACCCCCTCCCTCATGAACACTTGATAATTTATAAATTATTATTTTCTCATATCTTGCCCTGTCTGACGTTTCCCTTCACCCACTTTTCTGTTGTCTATCCCCCAGGGAGGAGGTCACATGTAGATCCTTGAAATCGGTTCCCCCTTTACAACCCACCCTCCCTCTACGGTCCCAGTATTACCACTCATACCACTGGTCCTGCAGGGATCATTTGCCCTGAATTCCCTGTGCTTCCAGTTCCTATCTGTGCCAGTGTACAACCTCTGGTCTAGCCAGACAGACTTGCAAGGGAGAATTTGGATCATGATAGTTGGCGGGGGGGGTGGGGGGGCAGGGAGGGAGGAAGTATTTAGGAACTAGAGGAAAGTTGTATTTTTCATCAGTTCTACATTACACCTTGACTAGCTCGTCTTCCCCCCTCCCCCCAGACTCCTCTGCAAGTGGATGTCCAGTGGCCGACAAATGGGCTTTGGGTCTCCACTCCGTGCTCCCCACCTCATTCACTATGGTAAAATTTTTGTTCTGATGATGCCTGATCCATTCAACACCTCGTGATTGCACAGGCTGGTGTGCTTCTTCCATGTGGGCTTTGTTGCTTCTGAGCTAGATGGCCACTTGTTTACCTTCAAGCCTTTAAGACACCAGATGCTATATCTTTTGATAGCTGGGCACCATCAGCTTTCTTGCCACATTTGCTTATGTACCCATTTTTCTTCAGCGATGGTACCATGGAGGTGAGCACACAATGATATGATTGTTTGTTCTTTGATGCCTGATACCTGATCCCTTCAGCACCTCGTGATCACACAGGCTGGTGTGCTTTTCCATGTGGGTTTTTTTTGCTTTTGAGCTAGATGGCCCCATGTTTACCTTCAAGCTTTTAAGACCCCAGACGCTATATCTTTTGATAGCTGGGCACCACAAACTCTCATTTTAATCTCTTAGAATTAAGAGAGGGATACTTTTAACATGTTCTGCATGACATTTGTAGTTGTGCTGAATCATGATTTTAGCTCTCCTTGTTAATAATTTTCCCCATAGTTGCTAGGTTTTTATGCTAGTTTATGCTTAAATATCCTTTGTATTTGACGGGGAAAGTCTTCTTTAATAGAAGTGGTTGCTGAACAATTATGGCTAAAGAGCAATCATGTAGAATAGTTTGAAGCCAATGCAGTTTACATCAAGGGTGTTATTTCAGACCTAGTTCTAATCAAATCAACGGTTCCATCTGTTTAGAGGCATATTTCTGCTCCATAGTCCCATTTCAGAATATGCTGGAAAGCTGTGTGATTCACAGTTCAACCCTGTGTATTGCAGGTTATCACGGTGGTGATTTAGCATGTAATTGTTTCTCTCCAGCTGTCTCAATTAATGGTTGCCAAGTCAATTGCCATATACACACTTCTTCCACATTCCACCATTTTTGCACCCTTTTTCTTGTAAAAATATGGGGTTTGTAAATCTCTTACAGGCTTGACTGCTTCCTGCTCTTCCATGTGTAGAAAGATTTCACCATGTAGTCCATCAAGATTTCATTCTTCCACACAAGGCCTTCTACTCCTGGAGACCTCGGTGCTCAGTAAACTATAGAGAGGAGACCCATAGATTCTTGTATCTATTCTCAGAATCCTTTTGACATTTTGACTAGAATTCACTGTATTTTCAGTCGTTCTCCTTTTTTTGGTCTGTTTTGATAGCTTATAGTTTTTGGTGCCTGTGTATGAGCGTAGCAAAAATATTTGTTTTCTCTTTTCCATTTATTTTGTCACTAACGGTGAGTCATGGGGTAAGTAGAAGAGAACAAAATCATGTAGCATTTCACTTCCCATAACTGAAGTCCTTAAAAGGCAAATAATCAAACCACTACATATATTTTAAAAGTGAAGCTAATAATAATTCTATGAAATTTGTACCAAAATTAGCACACTCATATATTCTGGTAGCACATTCAGTTGGTATGAATCAGCTGACTCTTTACCAAAAATCATTTCTCTTTTCATCGGGAGGAAATAATGAAACTTCAGTTTTAAAACTTCCTTTAAAATAAATGATACCATGTGATTATTGCCTACATGAGTCTTTACCATGTGATTTCTGTGTATTGTTTTTTGTTTTGTTTTAACTACATGACTGTTCTCATGTGAGACTTTGGGTCTCTGCTCAAGCCCTGCCTCAACACAAGAACACTTTGTTCTAACAACCTGGAATTCTGTGAGGCTCACCCTCCTGGTGTAAAGCTGAAGTCAAAATGGGTGCATAAGCAAATATGGTGAAAAAAAGCTGATGGTGATCAGCTATCAAAAGATAAAGCATCTGTGGTCTTAAAGGCTTGAAGTTAAACAAGCAGCCATCTAGCAGAGAAGTAACCAATCCACATGGAAAAAGCACACCAGCCTGTGTGATCACGAGGTGTCAATAGGATCAGGTAACAAGTATCAAAAGACCCAAAATAAGCAACAAAAAATGTGTTGAGAACAAAGGGGGTCAGAGCAGAGACCCAAAACCTATCTGTAGACAATAGGACAGATCCTCACAATAGGGTCCCAAGAAAGGGAGGAGTCAACAAAGGGGTAGGAGAGCACTGGTGAAACACACAATATTCTTCTGGTTCCTTGAGGCTTACTTATCCCCAACTATCATGACCCCAGTCCTGCCTTTCACTGTGGGCCAGATCACAGCATGAACACAGGTACAGATAAGACCTCATGACACACTGGATCCAGGTCAGATGAAACCATCAGAGACAGAAATGAGAGTAGCGATACCAGGGTGGTAGGGAGAACATGAGGAGAGGTGGGAGGTAGGGGGGACCAGTCACAATGATTGATACATAAACCCTCACCCCCAGGGGAATAAACAGCAGAAACCATTGGTGTAAGATATAAAAATAATAATTATTTATAATTTATCAAGGGTCATGAGAGGGGAAGAGGGGGAAGGAGGGAAAAAAGAGGAGCTGATACCAAGGGTTGTAATAGAAACTAAATGTTTAGAAAATGATGATGGCAACATACGTACAAATATGCTTGATACAATTCATGTACGGATTGTTATAAGAGCTGTGAGAGCTTCCAATAAAATGATCTTAAAACAACAACAGCATAAAAACCCCACATGCTTGTTCTCATGTGAGTCTCTTTTAAGCTGCTGTATTAACAACTACCAGATGTTTCTTCGTGTCTGATGTCCTTCTAGCTGGTTGGAATGGAGACAATACATCCCAACGAACTTTTGGAGTGACTTGTTAGCAGTCATTCCTGGAAGAAAGTCTACATGATCCATAAATAGATCCAAGAATGGATATGGAGCTCCCCCTTAATCCTAGCTCTAATCTAAGATCAATTAGTTCTCATGACATGACCCTGTAAGATACTTGTCCTAAAGAAGAAAGCAAAGAAGATATGGTGCTACACCAAAGTGTGGTGAAGAAATTTGATAGTGCCTGGCTATCAGCTAGAATGGCATCTGGGGTCTTAAAGGCTTGTTTCCAAACAAGCAGCCATCTAAGTGAGATGTCAACTAAATCCACAAGGACGAAGCACACCAACACCCGTGCCCTAAGGACTGTAAATTATATAATCCAAAGCAAAAGGAGGGAATGATATCAGAACTTACATTGTGAGATTCAGGTTTGCAGAAGGCGACAGATGACAACATATTTTTGAGATCTATAACTAAGCCTCCAGTGAATTCCCTCTAACCATAATAAACTGGATACAAAGAGAGAGTACTGGAGAGGTGACATAGCAGATTAAACTGACAAACCTCACTTGAATGATTAAAACCTTATCACTTGATCTGGTTTCAATATTTTCTGTTTATTTGTTTGCATATTGAAGTTTATCTCTGAAGTATTCTGTTATCATGGGTAGCCTTAAGGAACCTTTGTAATATGTTTTTCAGTATATGAAACCAGGATTGATGAACCTGTAGAAACAAAATTAGAATAAGGGTCCCTGGGGTAAACAGTGGGGAAGTTGGGGTAAAGGGGAAGCAAATATCAAGAGGTTCATGAAGGACAAAAGTGTTTTGAAACTGATGGTGGTAGCAATTGCATAATACTGCTTGATGTGACTAAACTATGGAATGGTATAATGTCTGGATTAGTTACTAATAAAATGGTTTGGGGAAAAATAAACAAAAATCTAAACAATAGTTTACCTTGACTAGTAAATAATTTATGCTTTCAATAATGTGTTCTTTTGAGACATATATGAGATCAAGCTGACAAGTGCAGCATGGAAAATTAGATAGGAATCTTAGGGTAAGTGGACTCCAGTTCGTGGGGGAAGAATAACTTGTGTGAGTGCAGAAGAGAAACACCACACCCAAAGCACGGGTGAAAACTTCATGCAACATGGAAACTAGATTGGAGAACCAGAGGACAACTAACGACAACATGGGTACCATATTAAATAGAATGTGACCAAACAATGCCATTGCTCAATTTGTGTGGAAAGTCTCAGAATGTAACCAAGCTTCTTTTGTAAATTTTCTTCAAGAACCCAATAAAATAGCAAAAAATGGACTCAAATGATAAAACATGGGTATACATTACAAAGAAATACACCCTAAGAAATTTACACTGAAGTAAACTAAAGTATAATGGTATAATATGAACTAACTATTTACCTGGCCTCCAAACCTGAGCTCAGTGTTATGGTGTACCTCCCCAGCATGCCATGCTTGACTGAGGATGTAGTTTGGTCATACATATATTCCTTAATATGCTTTACTAAAAAAAAATAGATTGAGCACTTATAGTGGCTGGGATGTAGTGAATGTTTTGAATTAAACAAACTTATGGCATAGATACTGTATTAGCGATATATTATAGACAGAGGAATTTAGGATCAAAGAATTCAATAACTTGCTCACAGTCACATGTTACTGGAGCTGAGAATTAATACTCCTATTTAATTATGGAGCTTGTGCTCTTCACGAATATAATTTCTCAAAACTAAAAATTAAAACACAAGAGTAGTTATGAGGGCAGGAACTTTGGTTGTTTTACTGGCTGTTTTATTCTTTGCTATTTACTCTTGTGTCTATACTAATTTCTGGCACATAGTGTTTATTAAATATTTGGTGAACATATGAAATGTAACACTGTTGAAAGAACATTTTGAAGCAAAATTTCATCCTATCCTATATGTATTTTCAACCCGCATGTATTTCCAGTTGTACAGGCTAAAACTACCATATAGTTGCAATATACTGCTAACGAACTTTGTATTACAGAATTCAGTATTTGTAAATTATTCTTAGTAACAAGCATCAAACACTAAAATTAAAAAGGTCAACACACTAAAACCATTTGGAGAACTTCTAATGCTTCCCACTATTTTCATTTTGCCTGTTTGTAAAGAAGCTCTCATATTACTTATTTGTGAGAATACACAATTTATTTCAAACTCACTATTTACATTGGTAAACTGAATAATACATATATATCACAAGGTAATAGTAAATACAGACTAATTACATGAATATAAAATACTTTATTAGCTTATATGCTTTTTATAGTTTCATAATGATTAATAAAGGACACATTTTTACTTTACCTTTGGCATATAGTTGAAGTTGGAAAATTTCTTAATATTTCTGCTTCAAACATTTGTAACTTCATATTGTTGGATGTGATAATTATTTAATACAGAATTTATAGAATTCACATGTTTTCAATACTTATCTTCAGTGACATTTTCCTCCATTAGGAAAACAACTTAAATTTATGTACTAAACATCAGCTTTTGTGCTCAAATTTTAAATTTCTCTATCTGTGCTCATATGACAACAGTATGTCAAAACTAATCTTCCTGAGACTAAATATGGTAATTTCATCATGGCATGAACTAAGTACCATGACTCTGTTATATATCTACTTTTATCATTCTACATTCAAATACCATGACTCTGTTATATATCTACTTTTATCATTCTACATTCCACCTATCATCCATCTATCTATCTATCCAGCTACTTCCCTACCAAACCTACCCACATATGTACACACTTACCTACCTACCAACTCCCTAATATTTACACTACATATATAATTTATTGAAAACCACAGGTGCCTGGGTCTAATGAAGCTCAAATTTTTATGTGTATTTCTCCGCTCGTCACCTTTATAAGAAATAATAATCTATTAATATCAAGATCCAACAGAAGCCAGGAACATTTAAAAAATGGAATCAGGCACCTTAAGAAAGTAAAAGCAGAGTGGGCTGGGAATGCAGCTCGCGAGTTGCTCTGCTCAGTGACCACATGCCTGTAATAGCATTCACTACCCACTGAAAGAGGAGAAGGAGCAGCTTCTTCCATAGACCATGGATAAAATTCATGATCTGCCCTAGGCGTCTGCAATTAACTTCCAATACATTGGTGACTTGGAATGCAGAGTCAACTAATCTTCGCCTGTTCTTTCTTTCTGCTTGGCATTTCTGACAGTCTTCCCAAGAACGTCCCGCTAATGGCGAGTGTGTTCAGCGAGCAAACGGAACACCTTCTGACGCTCAAGCGTGGTTCTCCTCGGGGACCATTAGCCTGGCCTGCAGTTGCCCGATCAAGACTGCAGTCCTAACATATGTTCTACCTTACTGAAATCTATTTTCCCCCTTTGGGGCAGCCCAGACTCCAACCTAAGTGACATGGAAATTTGATGCCGAACTTCCGTTAATCCTAAACTCTAATGGGGTGAAGCACCTGAGCAGCCACGGCTCGCTGCCTCCCTTCACTCAGATGCCTGAATCAACTCCATTCCAGATCAGTCTCAGTCTAGAAAGGAAGAATCCAATCTGCTAATCAAATGTGGTTTGATTCTGGAGGGCACGGTGCTATTTCGTAACTCCTGAGTCGGCCTGCACTTTTATCTTTAAACAATATCCAATAGGCTTTGGCAAAATTCCACTCAGTCCGATTTTCCTAATCTGATGTTTTCTTACCACCAGAACAGTGAGAGCCTTTTCACTGACACTCCATTCCCTATGAGAATATTTCAAGCATTCCACACAGGGTAGTCCAAATCGAATGCAATTAACAGCGTACATGATGTATTTAAAATCATCTCCCAAGATGTGAAGATTTACCACCCAAGCCAAAGTTTGGCTTAGTTTGAATTGATCCCTCTCCTTGTTTTCCTTTCCTCTCACTTCAAAACATCACCTCTTCAAACTGAAAAATGTAACCTTCTATAGTTTCACTGCAAGCAAAAACTATCATAAGCTGTTAATTATCGATCATGTTCCAATTATCTTTGAACCTCTTAAACAAGATAGCACTGCTACCTTGGATAAATAAGAGACCAAAAGTAGATTTGATAAATTCTGGAAGAAAATTATGAGTAGATCCTTTTGTTGTTGTTATTGGATATTTGTTTGTTAAGGAAAATGATTATCATAAGGGGCTCTATGAATCTCCATTTTGAGCTAGAGATATATTACAAGACAATATAAAGTAATGCATAATTACTTTTAATAACTCCTGTATTGATTTCTATATCCATATATTCCTTATTTTAAATATGCCTTTCTAATTCATTGCAATAGAATTGAAAGGAGATTTTTTGTGTATCCTTCAAAGTGATTTTTTTTCAAAGCTATGTATTTAATTTTTTTTTCACAACACAAACTTATCACCTTCAAAGTGTTCTACATTATACGTAATACATTTTTCAAATCTGTGATTCCATTCTTGGAAACATTTTCCAACTCATCTGTTTGGATAGTTGATAGCACTTCCCTCATTTTTGTTCCCTCACCTCTTCTATGTCATCAAATCACTGTCCTTTCATGTCCCTCTAAATTCTCAGAAACAAAAAGTAGTCACAGGGAGTGAGGTCAGGTGAGTTAGGTGCATGGGGCAAGAGAGGCATGTTGTTTTTGCCCAAAACCAGCACACTGAGATGACTGTATGAGCAGGTGCATTGTTGTGGTGGAAAAACCAGTCCCCCGTCTGCCACAAATAAAGCCGTTTTTGGTCACCTTTTATGGTTACGTTTTATGCCACCTTTTCAGAATCTCTAAGTAGAAAGTTTGATTAGCAGTCTGACCTGGTGGAAGGAACTCCAAAGGTACTAGGAGTCGACATTTGCATCCATTTGGGATGTTAAAAGACATCCAGAATGGGGTTTGTCATCATTCAATACTCCACCTTCTTTGAAATGAGAAACCCACTCAGACACTTGAGTTTTTCCCATAGCGCTGCCGTTGGAAGCTGTGTTCAACGTCACAACAGTTTCTGTGGCATTTTTACAAAGCAGGAAACAGAATTTCACACCCGCCTGCTGTTCTCTTAAATCAACCATCACGAAAAAGAGGTCCAAGAGCAGCGCTTCTCCACCTTCCTGACGCCGAGACCCTGTCACACAGGTCCCCGTGTGGTGGTGGCCCCCAACCATAACATTTTCATTGCTACTTCATCACTGTCATTTTGCTACTGTTATGAATTGGGTGCCCCTGTGAAAGGATCGTCCAAACCCAAAGTAGGTCACGGCCCAGTTTGAGAACCCTTGCTCTATAGGGATCCAGAGGAGGGCTGGTGGGTGTTACCCACTGACCTTCAAATTAGCAACACAACACTTTTCACGCAGTGTCTGGATGCTTGTGTGAAAGAAATCGATGAATGTGGTGAATTGTGAGATGATAGACAGGAAATAAATATGATGTCTAGTGATTGTGAAGTGGCTGTCAGTACAGGCTGGGCAGGCGTGCATACTAACAACCACAGCCATGGAACATGTGCTGAGACCGATGAAGGGTGTTGACTAGACCAATATGCTGTGGCTTGTTTTTATCCCTAAAACCAATTCATGGAGTGATAATTCCAATTCTTCCTCGCTTTATAGCCAAGGCTCTTATCAATCAGGAAAGTAAAAGGCATTCAGTAAACTGAGGTAAGTGCTCCTTGTACAAAGAAAAGGAAAGCTAGACAGCAGTGAACTTCTAGAAAATAGTGAGGATCAACAGAGTGACTGTCAAAATTAAAGTAAAATGAAGAAACAAAAGTGGATTTGAGAATTTATAATCACAAACAACCTATATAATTCCAAACAATTTGCACCCAATTGCAATGACCATTCTCTTTGGGGCAATAACCAGT
The DNA here is from genome assembly GCF_050624435.1 of Tenrec ecaudatus. NCBI lineage: Eukaryota > Metazoa > Chordata > Mammalia > Afrosoricida > Tenrecidae > Tenrec > Tenrec ecaudatus. The sequence goes on from NW_027458049.1 coordinate 136,258, forward strand.
CGTGTTCAGACATGACCGCAGTGGTGTTCAGGTGAATGCTAGGAATTACACAGAGGCAGAACTTCTCCCAGGAAGTAGTGAAAACAGATTTTATCTAAGAGCCACATTTTTACAACTACCTCATTCTACTTTGGCTGAATAAATAACTAGGGGATTACAGACCATATTGTTTTTTTAATATTCAGTACTGTGGCTGGCAAACAGCAGAGTTCTTGGATACTCTTGCACAAGTAAATGATTAGTTATATTTATTTTCCAATCTGCCAAATATCTATTGACCATTGATAAGATTATGGAATTCCCAAACTAAGGAATAATAACATTGAAAATTCTCATAACAGTGCTTTTAAATAAAGATGCAATATAATGGTATAGAACAAAAAGAGATCAGAGAGATGGATTTTCCACAGAGAATGCGAAGTAAGCATAGACTACAAGTGGATTAATTCCTGCTCTGATCACCATGTACTTGCCATTTCTGCGGTCAAACTGGAAGACAGGATTAGTCTGCATTTCTTTCAAGGATATGTTAAGAAAATGGTCAACCTATATGCTGTGAGTTCACACTGAATTAAAACATTAAGGAGAACGCTAGAGTATATGGATTAGATATCATGAACGACTACACTCTGAGTCTCTAGGAAACCCAAGGAGACAAACACAAGTGGGTACTTTTCAAAGAAAGTGGATCAGTCTCACAGAATGATGTTAAATGATGTCACCATTCTCACACATTTAGACGTAACATTAAGATATTTCACCCTTATAACTGCTGATGTCAACATTTGGCAGCAGAGTCTACAAATCTGCTGGCTTTGAAGCCACACTACCTACAAGAGCAGTTCTCAACCTGAGATGCAACCCCTTTGGAGGTCAAATGACCCTTTCACAGGGGCCGCCTGATTTAAAACAGTAGCAAAATTATAGTTATGAAGTCACAACAAAAATAATTTTAAGGTTAGGGGGTCACCACAACATGAGGAAGTGTATTAAAGGGTCCCCGCATTAGGAAGAATGAGAAGCAATGATGTATGGGTCTCCAAAAGAGCTTACCATCCTCAAAAGCCACAGAGTACTTGAAATAGTTGGACTTTTTAGAACTACTTAGTAGGGTGGCATTGGCTAGTTGCCTTGGGGCAGCTCTGGCCGTGACCCTGGGTACAAAAGAATGTAACATTGCCCAGCCTGCACCGTGCGTACCAGAGTGCCTATGAGCTCCCTGAGGCACGCACTGTGGCAGCCTGCCCTTGAGGCCTTCCTCTTTTACTGCCCATCACTGTCCCAGGCATGACGTGCTTCTCCAGGGACTGGTCTCTCAGATGGTCTGTGCAAAGGATGTGAGGCAAGGCCTCGTCATCTTCTGTAAGGAGAACTCTGACTGTACTCACTTCAAGACAGATGTGTTTGTCCTTTCAGTCCCTGGTACTGTCAATACTCTCCCACACCATGGCTCAAGTGCATCACTTTTCTTTGGTCTTCCTTATTCAATGTCGAACGTCACTGCATAGGAGGTGATTGAAGAGACAATGCTTTGGGCCTCTACATAATACCCTTGCTTTGCAACACTCTAAAGAGGTCTTGTGCAGCAGATTGACCTAATATAATACATATCCTTAGATCTTGATTGTGGCTTCCATGATCAAAGCAAGGAAAAGGGCAATATGAAATCCTTCATAACTTCAATCTTTTCTCCATTTATCATGATATTATGTATTAGTGCAGTTTTAAGACTTTGGGTTTTTGTTTTTTTTAATGAATTGAAATCCATACTGAAGTCTGCCATCCTTGATCTTCATCAGCAGGTGCTTCAAGTTCTCCTCGCTTTCAGCAAGCAAGGTGGGGTTGTTGTCTGTCGTTGTCGACGGTATTGTTCTGTGCCATCAGTCCACTGTGACACATAGTGAGCCTGTGCACAGCGGAACAAAACACTGCATGGTTCAGCACCACCCTCCCGATGGTTCCTGCGCCTGAGCCCATTGATGAAGCCATGGTGTCAACCAATCCACTTGGCTGAACCCCTTCCTCTTTTTTGCCACCCTTCCACTTTAGTCTTGTGACTACATGTCCAAAGCATGTAAGAGGAAGTCTTGTCATCCTTGCCTCTAAGGAGCACTCTGGTCTTACTGATTTCAATACAGAGCAGTTTGTCCTTCTCCAGCACCCCAGTTCAAATGCAAATTCAATTCAAATGCACCACTTGTCTGCCAGTTTGTCATGCTGTGGGCTCTTCTGTGTTGTTGTGATGCTGGAAGCTATGTCTTTGGTGTTTCAAATGCCAGCAGGGCCACCCCAAGCACAACTAAGGAGGGACTAGACTCCCACTCTTGAGGAAGAAGCTGCTTAAAACCTTGGACAGAGCTTCAAAGCAGGCTCACATGTTGAAAGCCTGAACAAAGGAAGCAGAACACTGTCAGATAAACTGCATGTGGATGGACCCCTCAGGTGGGAGGGCCCTCAAAATGTGACTGCAGAGGAGCTGCTTTCTTGGATGGGAGTCCACTACGTGGAAGTGAATGGAGGAAAGCCGGCAAGAGCGGAGCATTTGCTGTCTTCATTTGCTCATGGCGCAGGACTCAAGGTAAAGCGAAACAGCTGCAACAGTCTTCTATGATTGGAACTTGGAATATGTGAAGCATAAATGTAAGAAAAGTGGAAGTGCTCAAAAATGAACTGGAATGCATGTACAACAATGCTCTAAGCATTAGTAAATGGAAATGGACTGGTATTGGCAATTTAAAATCAGAAGGTCATTTCATTTTCTACACCAGGAAAAACACAATCAAGAGGAATGGTGTGGTATTCATTGTCAGAAAGGATCTCACTACATCCATCATGAAGTACAATGCTGTTAATTACAGGATTATATCTATCCAGCTTCAAGGAAATCCAATCAATAAGCAATTATTCAAATGTATGGACCAACCACAAAAGCTAGTGATGAAGAAATTGAAGAATTCTACCACAAACTTCATTTGGAAATTGATCGCATGCGATCAGGATGCATTGATAATTAGTGTTGATTGGAATGCAAATGTTGGAGACTGGTGGAAGAACAGTAGTTGGTAAATGAGCTGGAGATTTCATGATAGGATTTTACAAAACTAACAACTTGTTCACAGCAGGTACTTTTTTCCACAACACAAAAGGCAAGTACTGACAGCAGACCTGGTGAGCTGTGGTTGAACCTCAAGACCATCACTCAAGAGGAAAGCAGAAAGTCTTTTTAAAAGACAGGCAAGAAACAAAGGTCAAAGTGGAGGCCAGAAGGTCGGGTGGTCCCCTCGATAGCGATAGCCTCATTTCAAGGAGAACACACTCAATAAATTTCTAAATAAAGCTGAAAGGCACTTGTTAACTGTCTGCACTTGAACCAGCCAGCTTATGCCTGCAGGGACAGGTCAGTGTGAAAATTCTAGTCTCGAGGCTCTTTCTGGGTTATCATAGAAAGGCAGCTAACGGCTCACAGCTCTTTACAGTAGAACATCCTGAAAATGTGTCTCAGGCTATTTTTAACATTTCTCTGTCATAACGTGTTGCACACACCCAGGCTAATTTAGAAGCCTTCGGAATATGAATTCTTAAGCAATTGCATACAGAAAAATGATTTAAAAGGAAAGGATTTCATGGTGGCTCTTTTGAATATCCGAAGATAGGCATTTACAGTTATGACAAATAGATCATTAGAATCACCAGGCTCAACGATGTGAGAAATGTTGTGAGCCTTTGAGGGTGGCCATGAAGTTCCTGTGTGTGCTCCCTCCCTATGAATCACCACTGATAGCACCCAACAACCTGCACTGGCCACAGGGCTGAGCAGATAGCTACGATACAAATTAATTTTAATCACTTTTGGTCCATGGCAGAAGACTGGAAGCATATAGCCAACAATGAATCTTACTTTGCAATAAACAATTTTATCACTTTTGGGATTTCATTAATATATAATGCTAATTCTTTTTCACACACATTCTGTTGTCTTAACAGAAGATAGCTAAGAGCATAATCATATAGGAATATTTCTCCCAAATGAGTACAATACAAGTAGCTAGAGAATTATCTTTCACTTCCTGCCTACTGGGTAAAAAAAACACATTTGAATTAGTGCTCTATTATTATTAATACTACTCATGATTCTAGAAGAAAACACAACTAAGAAAGAATAATGTTTAGGCTTTGGCCATCTAGGAAAGGGCAGGGATTGAAGAGAGAACTCCAGAATTAAATGTTTTCCATAAAATTTGCATTTGCAAAGCACTAAGAAGTGTCAGAAGGATGCAGTAATCCCAGAGTTGTCTTTGGACAATCCTACTTAACTGCGGTGAAGTGTCTGCTGCAATGATTGCAAACTGAGGAAACTGGGAAAGATTTCGACCTGGCAGTGTTTTGTACAAAATGTGTCTAAGCCATCTATTCTCAATTTCATTCCTGAAAGGGCAGCATTTCTACAAAGTTAAGCAGTCACCTATCAACCTAAAACCAGTGGCTGTTCCTCTGATCTGGCTCAGAGTTTTGTGTTTTCAAGCACATCCTCTGACTTTTCACTTTTGCAATACGTAAAGAGATGATCACCACATGTTTCATCTGGCAAACTTTAAACCAAAGACTGGAGACCCATCAGAAAACAAAGAAGACCCTTTAATAAAATACATGTTGGTAAAAACCCAATAAGGAGATTTAAAGCAGATTCAGTGAGATTATTATAATCCAGTTTGCAAAAATATTAAGGCTATATTTGCAATGCTGTTACAATTCCTGAAACCAGGATTTAGATAAAAAATAAAATAAAACTGAAAGGCAGATTTTGAATGTTCTCAAAATGTGCTTCTTTATGAGCCATTTTATTGTCAGTGTCTAATTCACTGAATTTCCAGTTTCTCTAATATGACACAAATTTATAAGCGATGAAACAAGACAATAAAACTATAGTTATTAATTTTTAAATTATACATTCATCAAACATGTATTAAACACTACTGATGACTGCTAGCTAATATTTAGGGCACTACTAAGAGTGGCAGGAATAATCTCTAGACACATGTCCTTGTGTGTTATTACTGAAACAACTACTCTCAAAACCAAACTCAATGTCACAGAGCCATTTTTAATTTATAATGACCTTATACAATGGGGTAGAATTGCCTCCTTGGGTTTCCCAGGCTGTTGCCCTCGTCTTTCTCCAGAAGAGCAGCTAGGAGTTTCAAACTGATAGCTTTGTGGTTAGCAGCCAAACATGTAGCCACTATACCAGAGGGCTCTCTTCATCTTTAATTAAGTTTGCAGATTAAAGATTAATCATGGCCTAACAAAAGTTGAGAAAGCACGTTGTGCTGAAAAAAAAATCATAGCATTGTGAATGAGGGGGAGTGCAGAGTGGGGACCCAGGGCCCATCTGGGGGAGATTGGATTTCTCCTAGCAGAAGGGCTGTGGGGACGTGACTAGCCAGTCAGAGTGTAGTATAGCAAAGGTGAAACATACAATTTTCCTTTAATTCTTAAATGCTTCCCCTCCCCCCACTATCATGATCCCAATTTTACCTTACCTGGATCGGAGAATGTATACTGTCACAGATAGGAACTGAAAATACAGGGAATCCAGGACAGATGACCCCCTTAGGATCAGTGGTAAGAGTGGCAATATTGGCAGGATAAAGGGAAGATGAGGGAGAAGTGGGGAAGAGATGACAAGGTCTACCTATAACCTCCTCCCTAGAGGACGGACAGCGGAGAACTAGGTGAGGGAGATGTGGGATGGTGTAAGATAAGATAAACTATTAATTATTTATAAATTATCAAGGGTTCAGGGGGAGGGGAAGCAGGGAGGACAGGGAAAAATGAGGAGCTGATACCAAGGGCTCAACTAGAAAGCAGATGTTTTGAGAATGATGATGGCAACATATGTACGAATGTGTTGGACACAAATGATGTATGTACGGATTGTGAAAAGAGTTGTATGAGCCCCTAATAAAATGATTTTAAAAAATTAAAAACAGCTATCCCTTGGAAAACTAATGTATGTAATGAGAGTTTCTAACATCCAATAAAAGTATCACTGTTACTCTCTAAAAGTGTTATAATATTAAAAGTTGCTATAAATTATGTATTCTGCATAATCGAAATATGTATCTAGGCAGTGACTAAATGCTGGCAGCCCATGGGTTATGAAGGAGACCATCTCTTAATGGTGTCTTTAAAATTCCCAGGTCAGTCGGAGCAGGCGCACCGGTCCGTATTTAGCTGTCCAAGGGAAAGCTATAAGCTTCCTTCATGATTAAAGAGCTGCCAGTGCAACAAGTGAAGGCGATGAGATAAAGCATTTCAGTGCAATTGGGGCTGGTTTACTCGTTTCAAAATGAGGGCATTTACGTAGTTAAAGGGCAAGGAGTTGTTTTACAGGCTGGATGATCATAATCGAGGGTCTTCCTGTATATCAATAAACTAACTGCTCATGGTGAAGATGATGATGGCAACAACAGTGAGGATTACAATGAAGACAATTAGGGAGATTTACCTCGGGATCTTCCAGCGTCTCAACATACATGACACCCAAAGCAATATACATGAAGAAAGCAGGAGGTGAGTAAGAAGCCAGGAAAGAAAAGCTGCTGACAGTTATGGCTGGGTAGTTCACATACCAGCAGCATCATTCAAGGTGAACAGTTTTCAGTGGAGCTTCCAGACTAAGACCAACTAAGAACAAAGTGAAGGCTATTCACTTCAGAGTTATTAGGAACGTAAAATGTCATGAACAGTCATGGAACACTGGCAACTATGCGGAAAAACGATGAACAGCAAGAGATCATGGTGAGCTATAGTGCAGGAAGGTAAGCCCCTCAAGTCAGAAGGCAATCCGTACACAGCTGATGGAGAGCTGCCACCTCAACTTAGAGCTGCACATGAGGAGGGGGAGGTAAACACGAGTGAGGACTACGGGGCACGTCGCTGTGCTCTTGGGAAAGCCGCACGCGGACCAATGGCCATCATCTGAACAGAACGAGAGAAGACGGAATCATTTAGAATCAGGGCAGGTGAGCACAAGGGCTGTAATCTTTCAGCATCCTTGTTGAATCTGCGTGCTGGGAGATAACAGGAGAAAGTGGATTGCATACAGAGGAATGAAGTATTTGGATTGGAGGAAAGCTTGCTAGCAACCTATGATCGGCGGTTGACACAACCTTGCTTGCTGCAAGTGAGGAGGATGGGAGCACTTGCTGATGAAGATTAAGGACTGCAGTCTTTTGTGTGGATGACAAATTAATGTAAAGAAAAAACAAACCATCACAATTGGACCAATAGACATTATCCTGATAAATGTAGAGATGGTGATTTTGTTAAGAATTTCATCTTGCTTGGATCCACAGCAATTTTTATGGAAGCAGCAGTCAAAACAAGTAAAACATTGTACTGCACTGGGCGAATCTCCTGTCCCTAGTCCCCTTAAAATGGTGGACATGCAAGGCCATCGCGTTCAGGGCTAAGGTGTTCCTAACTGAAGCTGTGGCAATTTCAACAGATTCTTATGCAGGTGAGAGTTATCTACCCAGTAATAAATAATACAGAAGAATAGATACATTTGAATACAGTGCTGGTGAGGACTATTGAAAAGTGCGATGGACTGCCAAGAGAACCAACACATCAATCTTAAAAGTATGCCCTCTAGATGCAAGCATGATCAGACTTCATTGTACATACTTTGAACACGTGATCAGGATAAACCAATTTGTGGAGAAGGACATCTATTTGGTGAAGTCTGAGGGCACTGACAAAGATGAGAAGCCCGATGGAGTGACAAAGTGGCAGCAACAAAGGGTCCCAACCTAACAAGCACTGTGAGTCTGGTGCACAGTGTCGCTGTGAGCAGGAAGCAATTCGATTGTACCGAGCAACAACTAAAAGCGATCTCTGGATGACTTTAGACTATGAACAAATTTTCCAAATAATTTTCATGTATTTTAAAATATGTTATTAAATACCATAGGTCAATGAAGCATTAATATACACATATTTTTGAAAACTGTGCTCAGAGCATGTGAATAAGTTTAAATAGCCAGCCCTTTTGTTATTACTGATTCCTATTTCATTTTCTTCTAATTTTCAGTTTTTATCAAACACTAAGCTCAAAAATATTTTTTAACAAATCACTTTATTGGATGCTCATACAACTCTTATCCGAATCCATCCATCCATCCATCCATCCATTGTGTCAAGCACATTTGTACATGTGTTGCTATCATCATTCTCAAAACATTTTCTTTCTACTTGAGCCCTTGGTATCAGCTTCTTGTTTTTTTCGCCTCCCTCCCCCCACTCTCCCTTCCATACCCTTCATAATATATATTTTTTCATGTCTTACACTGTCCCATGTCTCCCTTCACTCACTTTTTCAGTTGTCCATGCCCTAGGGAGGGGGTTATATTTAGATCAGCTATCTAGACACCACTTCCATTTCTAAGAAATTTTAAATCTCCACTTTACACAAGGGATAGCATGAATCACTCTCCTGCCACAAGCCATCTACTTTATAAATGTGTTTGCTCCCACTTACCTGTGTTTAATCTTTTAATGGATCCCCATGGTAAACTTTTATTCTCTTAATATGCTATCTTCCTTAAACTTTGCAGACCAAACTATATATTATGTATTTTAAAAGAATGTCGCATTAAGAGTGCCATAAGTTATCACTGTCTGTGCAGAAATAAGTGACATTTACTCAATGATTTTGTAATACTTATCCAAAGCATTTCTATATTGAATATTCTACTTAGCTACTGAATATCTTCCCTAGTAGACTGTGAGTTGAGCGTCTTGAGAAGAGTGAATCTGTCTTACTCGTTGGCATACCTTCCCAATCTAAAATATTGCCTCCAAAAATAAAAGAAACTAAACCAAATAAAACAATGATCAAAATATTTAGGTATTTTATCACTGATTTCAAAGATCGAGACATAATATAATCTGATTTGGAAGTAACTGAGTAATTGTTTACCTATACACAAGCAAGCACAACTGGGCTGTGATAAGTGTGTAAAGAGAACAATTCCCTCTGTAACATATCGAAATAAGAACGTTACTCTCCATACAGTATTTCATACATCCCATGCATATTCAGTCAAAGTCAAAATAGAGTTTTAATGTAATATGCCAAACTGATTACAAAATTGCTAATAAGAGAAAAACTGTCAGGTTTCAAAGAAGAGCAACAGGAAATGCTTACCAATGATGCCATCCTATACAGTAATGTAAAGAGAACCACACAGTATGGGAGCCAAACAACAACAAAAACAAAGCCCAAAAGAATACCAACAGACCAATGACAATCCCCTGTAAATAGTAAGATATTATATAAAATTACCAAATAAAAGTGCTTAAAATTAATTAAAATAACTGGTTATGAGTGTGTTAATGCTAAAGGAAATTAGATCTACATTTTATCCCGTATAATAAAAGAGAAGAAAGAGTTGACGAATTGTATTGTAAACTAAAGTAACAACTGAAGTACAAAGATATTCTAAATTCTTAGGGGAGCCTTCTATGGACAGTAGACCTAGAGAGCCACAAAAGGAATAGTTTGACAATTTTGAACATTCTTTGAATGTAAACTACCCAACAAAGTTAAAATAAAGAAATCAACATAGTACTGTGAAAACATCCAATAAAATGTAGCCTAGAAAAAGGATTAACATCCCAGATACCCACAACAATGAAAATAAAGTAGGATAAAAGAAAAAACCCTTTGTTGATTTTCTATTATGCTTTAATCCTTCATTAATCAGAAAACACTTCACAGAATAAAAATCAAAATTCACAAATACATTTGGAAGGATGCATAATCACATTTGCTAAACGTTAAAAACTTAAAAGTATTTATACTACCTATTGTATTCGCTTTGAGTTGTGAGGGAATTGGAATTTTTAGGTGCGTGGTTGATGAACCTTTACACTGGTAGAATCTCTTGGAATGTATCAAAGTGTTTATACATTTTGTATCAAATATTCCACTTACAATAACAAATTAATAAGTCATTTTTATAATAAAAGATTGTTCAAAATATTCACTGCAGTCATGATTATAGTACTGAAAAATTAGAATCAAACTCTCCAGACATATTTTTACAAATGAGAGTAGAGAACGAATGCTTTCATATGTAAATATTAAACCCTGTGAAAATACAAAGAATGAATGAGCATATAGTATTAGTACTTTCACATCTGAGGAGGGTTAAATGAGTATGGAGCAAGAGCAAAAGAAGGTTTTCATACTATATTTATGTTTTGTTTTAGTCTTGACAATTAGAAAGCGTTCAGTGGTTACTTATATATTTTAATATAGCCATAAATAAGAATACCTAGAGCAGTTTACTGAAAAGAGTTGCATAGAAGTCGATCCTTTCAACAATCAATGACTGATTAATTCAACAACACACACAAATACAACATTGCACTATGGATTGGAGTAGCAAGCAGTAGTATAAGGATGAGATAATGCACTATCCTCAGGATAAGGCTACACTCATCTAACTCACTCTAACCCACTGCAACCCAGTCAATGCAGACCCACAGCGAGTCTATAGGGCAGCGTAGAACGGTCCCTTTGAGTTTCAAAGACTGTAACTTTTTTTTAATTACTTTTATTGGGGGCTCTTACATCTCTGATCACAATCCATACAATCATCTATTGTGTCGAGCCCATTTGCACAGATGCTGCCATCCTCATTTTCAAAGCATTTTCTTTCTACTTGAGCCCTTCATATCAGCTCCTCATTTTTCTCCCTCCCCCCCTACCCACCACCCTCCTGAACTCTTGATGAGTTATATATTATTATTTTCATATCTTAAATCTTCCTCTGTTGCCCCTCACCCAGTTTTCTGTTGTTTGTCCCCATGGGAGGGGGTTTATGTTGATCCTTGTGATCGATTTCTCCTTTCTCTCCTCACCTTCCCCTTATCCTCCTGGTATCTCCATTCTCATTGTTGGCCCAGAGGGGTTTATGGATTCCCTGTGTTGCAGGCTCTTATATGTAGCACTGTGCATGTTTTGGTCTAATCCGATTTGTAAGGTAGAATTGAGGTCATGATAGTGTGGGGGAAGGAAGCATTAAAGAATTAGAGGAAAGTTGTGTGTTTCAATGGTGCTCTACTGCACTGGCTCATCTCTTCCTTGTGACCCTTCTGTGAGGGGATGTCCAATTGTCTACCTACGGGCTTTGGGTCTCTACTTCTCCCCCCAACCCCCCACTCCCATTCACATTGAGTATAATTTTGTTCTGGGTCTTAGATGCCTAATACCTGATCCTTTTGACACATCATGATCGCACAGGCTGGTGTGTTTCTTCCATGTGGGCTTTGTGGCTTCTCAACTATATGACCACTTGTTTATCTTCAAGCTTTTAAGACCCCAGATGGTATATCATTTGATACCCGGGCACCATCAGCTTTCTTCACCACATTTGCTTATGCACTCATTTTGTCTTCAGTGATTTTGTTGGGAAGGTGAGCATCACAGAATGCCAGATTATTAGAAAAAAAATGTTCCTGTATTGAGGGAGTACTTGAGTCGAGGCCTGATGTCCATCTACAACCTTAATTCTTAACATATAGATATATGTACATAGATCTATTCCCCTCTCATTATATATTTACATATGTACATGCCTGTATTTAGACATCTATAAATGTTCTTTGCGCCTCCTGGTTCTTTCCTCTATTTCCTTTTACGTTCCTCTTGTCCCACCATCATGTTCATGTTAGGCCTTCATTTGGGTTTAGTAATCCTTGCTGCTACATTGCCCTTGGTTAGGGCCCACTAGGCATCTGAAGTCTTTCTCTCCATTGATTTTAGTTCACTTCTTGTTCTCTTATCCCTGGGTTGGTATCTCATCCCCTTCCTTTCTCCCACCTCCCTTTCTCCAGTATCCCTCCAGAATCATCAGTCCATTCTTATCTTCTCCGAATTGTTTATCCCACCTATCTTATTTAGATAGAAGACATGCAGAGACATTAATAAGCACAAAAACCAGGCAAAGCCAAAAGAGACAACAAAGGAAGTCAAAATCAACAAAACAATAAAATAACCAAAACCAAAAAGAAAGCCACTGATAAAAGTGGAAAAGCCTCTAAATAGTTCAAGGTCTCTTTGCTAGCCTTTAAGAGTGCTTTCTAGTCAAGTCTGATGGGGTCTCACATTCTGTCTCCAAAGTCTATTTTTTGTATTCACTGGAGATTTCACCACTTTGTTCCCCTTGCTACTCTGTTGCATGCCTTCGGTGTTTCCCTCCAGGGTGATGGGGTCAGACTGGCACATGCACTGTGTCTGCAGTGTTGTCCCCCTTAGCGCTATGGCTCAGTGAGGGACGTTGTGCCTCATAGTGGGGCCAGCCCTATGGTCCTCTCTGTGCATTGTCTGATCTGTGCAGAAATATCGTCCTTGGGGCTTGCTGGGCCAGGATGAGTTCCCCTCCCTCTCCATCCCTTTTCCTTTCTCCTGTGTGCTCTAATCAGATGTGCCCCTCTCCCCAGGCTGTAGGAGAGAGACCAGTCTTCAACCCCATGTGCCAAGATGTGACTACAACATACCGGCATGTACCAGGGAACCGATAGACAGGTGTGCGGGGCCAGCCCCAAACCCAACTATGTGGACACCCCCACCCCTTCGCTAGAAGAATGCACTTCAGAGGACAGCACTGAGACTGTAACTCTTGACAGGAATTGAAAGCCTCATCTTTCAATCCTGTGTAGAAGTTGGTGATTTCAAACTGCTGACCTTTCAGATTTCAGACCAACAGGTAAGCACTATGTCATCAGTGCTCCTCTACCAAGCATGTTGCCAGTTCACACGAAGTATATAGAACAATACAGAATTACCCCCTAGGATTTCCAATTGGCAAATCTGTCTCTCTCTCTCTCTCTCTCTCTCTCTCTCTCACACACACACACACACACACACACACACACACACACACACACACACAAACACACACTGGACTTGCTAAAAAAAAATACCTATTCTTGCTGGGGAGGGTAGACAAGGCTTTTTTTTTAAGTAGAACCATTTTTTAAATGAATACTTATATCTTCAATTGACTAAGCAAACGGGGATTTAAGAATTTTCAAATACTGGGCAAAATTCCTATGATTTGGGGTCAGAACAACTGCTGCTCAATTGTTTGAGGTTATCCCCCATCCCTAACTTAAGAGCTGCCCAATTTTTGCTGAGCTGAGTGACTTTTAACCTTGATTTCTCAGCTATACAATTTTGATAGTGACCAGTTCATGAAGTGCTTTTACTGAGAAGTATGAATGAGATCCTTCGAGAATTTCATGAATATTTGCTATCTTCTACTCAGTCTCTTTGAACATGCTTAATGGAGCAGGATGTAGTCAGACTCCAAAGGTTGACAATAGATTAAATAACATAATTAGAGAATTTACTAGCATATACTAAAATATGTATGTCCTGCAAGTCCAAGTAAATGCAAAACATTTCCCCAATTAAATCTGAGTTTGGATTTCTTGTGGTTAGTGCCTCAGAGTTAATTCCAACTCGTAGTGACAAGCACAACAGAAAGAAACACTGCGCACTCTTACAACCTTTCCTGTGTGGGATCATTGCAACCATTTTGGCAATGAAACCCCACACCAAACTCACTGCCATTGAGTTGATGGCGACTCAGAGCAACCCTATAGGACAAGATGGAACCGTGCCTGGAGGTTTCTGAGACTCGAACACAGTGGTGCTCCACCTTCCTAATGCTGTGATCCTGTCACACAGTTCCTCATGGGGGAGTGACCCCCCAACCACAGAATTCTTTTCTTTTCTTTAAAAAAAAAAAAACCAACATTTTATTAGGGGCTCATACAACTCTTTTTAAAATTTTCCTCAGTTTTATTTATTGATCTTTCTTTTTTTCTTTTTTTACATTTTATTAGGGACTCATACAACTCTTATCACAATCCATACGTATACATACATCAATTGTATAAAGCACATTCATACATTCCCTGCCCCAATCATTCTCAAAGCATTTGCTCTCCACTTAAGCCCTTTGCATCAGGTCCCCTCATAGAATTATTTTCATTGCCACTTCATCACTGTCATTTTGCTACTGTTTTGAATCAGGAGACCTCTGTGAAAGGGCCGTTCCACCCCCACAGGAGTTGCGACCCACAGGTTGAGAACCACTGCTTTAATTCTTCTTGGGAGTATTAAGTCCCAGCTTTCACTCCAGGAGCAGATGGTGATTTCTGGCTGCTGGCTTTACCATTAGCAGGCTGATGAGTGATTACTATGCCACCAGGGCTCCTCGGAGGAGACATTTTGTTCCTGCCAAAGCACTAGCTACTTTGGATTGAAGGTCAGTAATTCTCCCAGATAATCTCAGCGGTGGGCAACTGTGAAATGTTCTAGCAGCTCCTCTGATGCCAGACAGGAACTTGGGTTCATTTTCACAGTTGGAGTTCCCACCTGTAGAAGAGTAAGTACCCAAGTGGTGCAAATAGGAAGCGTTCAGCTACTAACCCAAAGGTTGGTGGATCAAATTTATCCGGAACTTTCTGAGAAGAAGGCCTGGCTATCTGCTTTCCAATGGTACCAGCCTTGAAATATTGATGGAGTAATTTCACTCTGCACATGAGTACCTTTTTCTTTTTCACTCACTCTCAACTGTGGACTAGCCCCTCCTGATGACACGTTCAAAGTACTTGACGTAAGTCTCACCAGCCTTACCTTGAAGAAGCATTTGGTCTGTACTGTTTCAAAGACAGTCTGGTCACTTTTTCTGGCAACCCAGGTAAATACAATATTCTTTGTCAATACCATATTCAAATGACTCATTATTCTCCAGTCTGTGTCCATCTTTCTCATGCACATGAAGAGATTGAAAATATCATGACTTTGATAAGGCACACTTTAATCCTGCAAGTGACATCTTTGCTCTTTAACATATTAAATAATCCTTTTACAGATTTAATTGATGTCTCGATTGCTTCTTTGCATGAGTGTAATTGTGGTATCAAATAAAACAAAATGCTTCACAATTTCAATTCTCCCCACCACCGCCTTCCATTTATCATGATGTCCCTATTAGTTCAGTTGTATTTATTTTTCATTAGGCAGAATTGTGATGATTTATTTTTTCCTTAGGGAGAAGTACAATCCATGCTGAATGCTGTAGCCTTTTATCTTAATCAGTAAATGCTTCAGGTCCTCTTGACTGCTGGCAAGCAAGGTGTGCCATCTGCATATGGAAAGTTGTTTATGAGCCTTTTTACAATCATGATGGTGCGTTCTTCTTGCAGTCTGGCTTCTGGGATCATTTTTCTCAGCATCCCCTTGATTGCCCAGTGACTGCTTCTGGGTCTTTCTATAGGCTCTGCATGAGAGCTATTAAGTATTCTTCGTAGAGTAATCCATAGGTTGTTTTGGGATACACAATCAAATGCCTGTGCATTGTCAACAAAACGCATCCATCTGATATCTACAATCATATAGTTCATCTCACATCCTCTTCTCAATCCAGCTTGAATTTCTGTCTTTTCTCTATGTATTGTTATAACTATTTTAAACTTATTATCAGCAAAAATTTACTTTCATGTGATATTATGATTTTGTTTTAATAATTTACACAACATATTAGGCCACTTTTCTTTGGAATGAGCAAATACATGAATTTCTTCCAGTTGGTTGATGGGGTAGCTGTTTCCTATAATACTTGACATGGATGAGGGAGTGTTTCCAGCTTATGGCTAGTATTTGAAATATCTCAATTGCTATTCTGTCCGTTCCTGAATCTTTTTTTTTCTTCAATATTTTCAGTGAAGCTTGGGCTTCTTCCTGTTATACTATAGGTTCTTGATTAAGATGCTACCTCTAAAATGGTTGAATGTGACCAAATTTTTGGGTACAGTAACTATGATTCTTTCATTCTTATTTTAATACTTCCTGCATTATTAAGCATATTTTCCATAGAATCCTTTGGTATTTTCGCTCAAGGCTTGAGTTTTTTCCTTATTTATTTCATTTTGAAAAATGCTGCATGTTGTTCTGTGTAGGATTTCTAACTGAATGTTCATGCATATTCATCATAATGCTTCACTTGTCTTCTTGAGCGAGCCTATAAAACTTTCAAGTCAGCTTTTACTTTGTCTTTAATTTTTCCATTTGCTTTAGTTGCTCTATGATCAATAAATAGCAAGGTTCAGAGTCCCTTCTGACATCTACTTTGATGTCTTCTATCTTTCCTGTCTTTTTAATGACCTTTTGCTCCCTTCATCTATGATGCTCATGATGTCATCCAAAATCATCTAGTCTTTTATCATTAATGATCAGGCAATGCTGCAAGGCTATTATTGAGATATTCTCTAAATTCAGGTGGGATATACTCACCTGAATACTCTTATATTTTTATCCTACTAGACTTTTTCTCATCTTTTTCAGTTTCAATTTGAACTTGCACAATAGCAATTGATGGTCTGTTCCATAGTTTGCCTTGTTCTAATTCTGGATAAGGATACGGAGCTTCCCTATCTGCCTTTCCACACATTGAGGAGATTTGATTCTTGGGTGTTACATCCATGTGGCTTTGTTTACAACTACATATGTTAAAATGAAGGTATCTCATGATCATTTTAAAAATTCATAATTATTGCTCTAATAACATTTGCATATTCCCTGGTGAATTTTAATAAATGAGAATAAAATGGTTTGTTTCAAGTGTTTAAGACTTCCAAAATTAAAATGGAAAGCAATGTTCTGACTCAGTCAACAAGGAATATAAATTAGGGGATATATTTCTAATAATATTCTAACAGACAGACAAAGGTTATAAATATTTTAAATATTACATTTAAAATTAACATGTTAATGTGAATGAGTGAAAAATATTCACATATTTTCCATTTTCTTTTGCTCTCTGTCTTTAAAATATCACTACTTGTTTTCTCATAAGCATTCTAAAACTTTCAGAATACGAGAAGGTACCCACTAAAGGGAAAAAATAAATGGAATTTATTTTTCAAAACTATAAATTTAAAATTTTTAAATAAAACAACCTTTATCACCTTCAAAGTATTCTCCATTACCCTTAACACATTTGTCATATTTGTGATTCTATTCTTGGAAACATTAAAAGTCATCTGTTCGGATGGCTGACAGTACCTCCCTCATTATTTTCTTCACCTTCTGTGTCATCAAATTGCTGTCCTTTCATGTCCCTCTGGATTCACGGACATAAAAAGAAGGTGCACAGAGTGAGGTCAGGTGAGTTAAGATGCATGGGGCCAGAGGGGCATGCTGTTTTTTCACCCCAAATTGGCACACTGAGATGGCTACCTGAGCAGGTGCATTGTTGTGGTGGCAGAACCAGAGTCCCATCTGCCACAAATAAGGTCTTTTTTGTGGCACAGTTACTCTATCATTTCAGAACCTCTAAATAGAAAGCTTGATTAATAATCTGACCTGGTGGAAGGAACTCCAA
This sequence comes from Tenrec ecaudatus, assembly GCF_050624435.1. NCBI lineage: Eukaryota > Metazoa > Chordata > Mammalia > Afrosoricida > Tenrecidae > Tenrec > Tenrec ecaudatus. The sequence goes on from NW_027458049.1 coordinate 153,726, forward strand.
GTGGATTATGAGTCAACATTTTTGTCTTTTTGAGATGTCGACGGATGTCTAGAATGAGTTTTATCATCAATCGGCATTTTACCTTTCTTGAAATAAGAAAAGCATTCATACACTTGAGTTTCTGAAGCATATTTTCCAGGCAGGAAATAAAATTTCACAACTGCATCCTGGTCTCTTAAATTGGCCAAAAGAAAAACTGATTTCCAGTGATATTACTTCTACAAAAAAAAAAAAAAATTCACTGAGACCAGAAAGAACTTTCCCAGGTGACGCCACTGGGTGCGCTAAGAGCAAGTTACTCACCTACCAAGAAAAATGCATAGTGTGAAAGTTATGCCCAGTGGGGCTTTTTTCTCCATTTGGGGGGCGGGGGTTCCCCCTCTTTATAGAAATGTCTTTTTAAAGTCCTTCAGTTTTCTAAAGTAAACTTCCCTTTTATTAAAATAAATGGCATTGCTGTTGAAGTGTAGACTCTTGTCCTTTTTAACAGTATGGGTTCGACCGTCCTACAAGTTGGATGTACACACGTGCCCTGTTAATTGCTAGCAGCGTTACGTGGTCAGGTTCAACGACTTCTCTGATCCTCAGCTTCCTTATTTATAAAACAGTAACAGGATCATTCGACATATAAAAAACAAACTTTTGAAAGGCAAGGAAGTTACTTTGAGGACTAAGGTGCCATGGTCTTTTCAATTACCTCACACGCATGTGACCATGATAAGTTGGACACTGAATAAGGAAGACTGAAGAAGAGTCAACACATTTGAATCATGGTGCTGGCAAGAAAATATTGAGAATACAATGCATGTGAAGTGAATAAACCAATCTGTCTCAGAAGATGGGCAGCCATAATGCTGCTTGAACTTCATCTCATTTACTATGGGCATGATGGAGACCCGCCCCTAGAAAGGAATAGCACACTTGGTAAAGCAGAGGAGCAGAGACAAAGACGTCTTGACGCTGTGGTGCAACAATAGGATTGGACATAAGAACAGAGGGGGAGCGCGGCACGGGACTGGCATGTTGTGTCCTGTTTTACATGGGGTAACTGTACGTCAGAACAGACATAAGGGCACCGACAGCAGCAACAACCAATCCTACATATTTCATAAGGCTTTATCAATTATTCATTAAATGAATAACTGTACACAGATTTGTGTCTGGTGCCTTTTAAGTTTCAGGTAATTGTTAGTTCATGATATAAGTTTTCTTCTAGCTACTTTAACTTTCTGTGGTAATCTATTGCACTACTTGCTTGTCTTGATTTTCTCTGGGTGAAATATTGGAGTAAGTGTATGCTCATTGACTTTCTGGATTTTTTGGAACTTCTATGTCGACTTAATCTTTCCACTGTATCTAAAACATACTTTAAAGTCTTTACATCATACTTTCAAGCAAAAAATACCTCTTAATCATTATTTTCACACATCGGTATCTAAGGAGATCCTCTCAATCTCTATTATTTCTAAATGTTTGCCCAATAAGTTGATGTTGTAATATGGAATAATTCTTAATTACCTGGTTGTAAGCAAAAAATGCTTCTAATTAAACAACTGTTTTGAATAAATACAACTGTATTAGACATTTTATTGCTGCTAAATGATCCTTAGTCTTAGCATTCTGTGAGCAGCTATTTTTGAACCTGAAGTTCCACCCAAAATGAGGCACTGACATCAAGTAACAGAAAATATTGATACTGGTTCTTGGCTTCTTTAACAAGGAAACAGCAAAGGCCAGATATAAATTTCTTTTAAAAGAACCACTGAAAGTCCTTTACCTTTTTTTAAATGAGGTTTTCCTTATATATATTATTATTTATTTAATGAGTGCTGTTTTCTGAAACCTGATTCCAAGCTTTGATTTTGCCTCTATCAAAGTAATTATCTGGGATCGATATTTAGACTCATTGGTTTTGATTAAATACAAAGCTCTAGGGAACTATATGCTTTTTAACATGCAGAAGAAAGTTGCTATGTGATGGGATGTGCACACTGTGAAAGCAGTTTAATGTCCCATTATGAGACAGTGCCTAATGCACGAGACATCTCTAGGTGGTTTTCACAGTATCATAGGAGAATTAACATAACGAATAATGACAAACACTTAAGTTAAGAGAACCACTGTGTCCTAATCTGTAGCTTGTAAAATCAAATTAGTAAATTAAAATTTGCATGTGAAGCAGTACAAACAATTCAGAACTGAGCTGTTTTACTAGTTCGTCTCCAAACTGAATAAATCACTTGGGTTTATTTTCAAATTATTTAATTTAAATAATTTTATTTAATTATGCAAAGAATAATTTATTTTAATAGTATAACAAATTATGAAAAATATCAATGAAAATGCTACTATAAGATTGTTATGACTCTTTTCTTGAGATGTTTAATCTGCATTTTTAATCAAAATTTGGAACTACCTGTTTCTGAAAGCAATAGCTTTTCATAATGCACCACATTTTAAAAAGATATACTAATCTATGTAAGAGAAAAAAACTGCTAACACTGAAAAGTGTAGTCTATCAAACATTAAATATGGTGCAATGGCCATTTTGTAGAGTTAATTAGTGAAATGGTGAAGCAATTATTAATCTCCAGAGTGGTCAATCGAATTTTCAGTAGAAATTGATCAAGCTTCTTCTGACTCAGAAACACCCTATGGCTAACTATTGATCAAGATTATATGATTATAATTCATATCCCACCCCCAGAGCACATGAAACAAATTATTTCAAAAGATTACTCAAAACATACACGCGATTGAGTTTAATAGAGAAAGTCTCACTAGTGTGAGTCTTGATTGGGTAGTTGCATAGGAAAACACACCTACCTGGCTAGGCTGAAGGCATCGTCGATCAAACCTGCTCGGTTACTGACTGAGAGAACCTATGAGGCCAACCAGAAAAATATTGTCCTGGTTAGAAATTTAGAATTAAAATCCAGGGTTCACATCTGAAAACGGATCTTAAAGAGAAAATCCAGAATTTACCTCATGGTTCCTTATTAACTGTTCGATTAATAATCTCCAATTCCTTAGGTCATAGTTGACCCTAAAGTATCTGGTTTGATTGATGTTCCCCAACAACCAGCTTCCTTTGCCCAGAGAAGTGATCCTGTGGTGCTCTACAAACAGCATGTTTTTCAGGATGAAATAGATTTAGATGTTAATGATATATAAAGTATATTTTCTTAATACCAAGTGTAAAGTTACTAATAATTATTATTGCTCAAATAAAAGCTAATCTTTCACGTAATCATTTGCATCTAGGATATACTAGTAAATGTTTAGTAGGTTATAACTAGCCTCTATTCCTGATAAAATCCCTATCCCCTACACATAATTGTTTTTTCAACATACATGTGACCTAACATGTACTTGTGTCTGTGTGACATAGACTATATATGCATATAGTATGATTAGAATGAAGGGAAAAGTTTTGAGAACTACATTCTCTTAACGCGTTCAGTAAGAAAGTTATTAAAACAATCGAGCTCATTTATTTCAGAGTCATGGGTGTTCCTTGCCTCTTCCTTGTGCTTTCTTGGAAATACTATAAATAACAGATGATGCAGCATCATCAATAACGCCGGAAAAAGAAACTGCATTTACTTAAGACTCTAATATTTCTACACATAATTAAAAACAAAGATAATAAATTCTGCTTATTGGAATCACCTTGGAAAATAGTAACTTGATTATATTAGCCAGGTAATTCAATTAAAGAAAGCGAGCTGGTAAAAACAATCTTATAACTTCTTACACATTTAACTCCTTCAAATATGGTACATATGGAGAATGCTATTCATTTTCAATTGTTTCCTTATTTATTTACAAACCATAGGTCACAATTCCAATGATTTTGTACTTCATTGTGGATGCTTTCAGACCTTGTGTGTCCTAGAACCTGCATACTCTTTAAATAAAATATTTTTAATCTTTGTGCATAAATGTAAGGAAATATATGTAAGTGTACACGTATACATGTATAAAACCACTGCCATGGAGTCAGTTCTAACTCACAGTGACCCTATCGGGAAGAACGGAACTGCTGCTCCTGGTTATGAGGTCAGCTAGCCTCATCTTTCTCTGAAGGAACAGCTGGCTAGTTTGAACCAGCTTGCAGTCCAAATGCTTAGCTTGCTATGCCACCGTTTACTATAGCATGTGTTCATGTTCTCTATCTACAAAGCCTCCAGGATTCAGCAGAGCTTATGCTAAAACAGTGTCTCATGCCCAAGGGAAAAATAAATCATTTCCATGATAGCTCACACCAGAAAATGTATCACAGAGACCATGTGCAGCCCATTGGAGTCAGCTTCAGTCCATTGTCAATGTTTTTACATCTCAGACTCCAAATCAGGTTTTCCTATTATTTCCCCAAGGACGCATTCAAACATATAGTTTTTGAATGGAATCTCTTTACATAGAGTCCATCAGAAAATAATTCTACTACCACAAAAGGTATCGTGGACAAAAGTGGTCATTAATTGCTCAAAACTGGAATGAAGTGGAAGATTTAGTCCAAACATGCCAGCAAGATGAAGAGGCACCTATTACAGTCCACTAAAATATAATCCCAAACTATTGAAAAAAATCTAATATTTAATGTTTCAAAGCACTGTACTTTGGCCACATTTATATGTAGTACCCGTGCAAACGATGTTCAGACAGTTGTAATTCAATTGTCCAACACAGCTGAAAATAGTCCATCTGAGGTCTTCCACCATCTAGGCTTCTTTCTAGTCTGGTCTATGCTCCTGACACAACGTGGTATAGTGCTTTTACTATCATAAAATACACATTTTCACATTCCTTCTCTCTTTTTAATTTGAAAGGAGAAATATGACAGTTAAAATAAACTAGAATAGGGGCAAGAAAGTCATGCCCGACTGACTATACATCTATATACATAAATTTTTAAACTTCGATAGCATATTCCTTTTTTAAAACCACTTTACCTATAACCTGATGGACAAACAATGGCCTATAAGGTCCCTTTCAATGCTACAATTCAATGGAAAAGAAATGGTATACATTCTCTTAGGCTGACAATTGATCTCTAGTTTAATAGTGGTATGCAGAAGGAAAAGTCTATCAAGTTCTATTTTAGAGTATGAATGATTTTCTCTACCTATGAGACTTTATAATCTCCTTTTCTTCAAAACTTCAATGTTTATCCACACAATTGCTATAAAGAAGCTTTAGAATATCATCCCCATTTTATGGATGCAATGATGACAAGAGATATAGTTAACAAGAAAATGTGGCAAGTATAAAAAATAAAATTGAAACATTAAGGATACTGTTTCTGTTGATCAACTTTGACTTTATTTTCATGCATCTGTAAGTTCACAATGATCTATTCCTTATAAAATATTAAAATCATGTCTGAATTCACAGAATAAATTGGATCTCCCCACTCCTTAAGTAGTCACTTTATAGGTGATAATATTTAAAATTCAAGCCTCATATCTGATCATATAATTTAGGGTTTTACAGGTTTCAAATTGTCATGATTTATAATTATTAAATATAATTTAAAAGTTATTTCATGCTCATCTTTTATATAAATCTCATGTGATATAATTGGCTCTTGTTTTTAAATCAATTTTATTCAAAAATTTAAATCTATACTCAAATTAAAATAATATGTATGTATAAATGATAAAAGCAATTCTTACCCCTTTTATGTAGTCTGGTCAGTAAAAAAGAAGGAAAGGAAATAAAAGGCAACCATCTCCTGCTTTTAAGTTTGCCATTATTAAACTGATAACTAAAACCTGAAGGTTATTACTGTTCGTGAATATTTTTATGTCTCTGGTATAAGTGAAATCTGTAGAGAAATAATCCCTGGCAAGATATAGTAATACATTCTTAAATACCTTTTCAGTTCTAGTTAATTATATCCCTAAAATATTCTTCAAATTAACTAATGGCAAGCAATGAATTTTAAAGTGTTCTTTTTCCATGGCCTCGTGATGTACAGTGCATGATGAGAACCATAAAAAATTATGGAAGCTATATTTTGAGGGTCGGTAATAATAATTAAAATTTCTATTTGGAATGTTCCCAAAATGACACAAGTCTTAGGCCATATCAAAACACAGAGCAGTTAATACTTTAAAATATTTTAGTTCTTATCATTCATTTACCACCACCACACACCCAACACACACCCAACACACACACCCAACACACACACCCAACACACACACCCAACACACACACCCCAGGACCAAAAGAAGAAGGTGATATATTCTTTACAAACTTGGCTGGCTGCAGATGAGAAGAAATGTCAACCAGGATAACAAAACTGGAAATACACAATAAACTCTGTGATAACTTAGGTGGACTTCGTCCCTAAACTTGTAAGAGAATTAAATGAGATAATGTTCTGTAGCTCTTTAAGAGTCACTGGCATACACCCAATGACAAAGTGTTACATAACTAAGAGATCGCCCAGACAGCCTAACAAAACTTTACAATTTTATCCACGGTAAATAAGGGTGTGCTCATGAGAGAAGTATTAAAAATAACAGAAGAAAATCACAGCCCTAGACCTAGCTCTTTACCTAATTTGCCAACGGACTTGACCCAAGTTACCATCAAATTGTAATAAACTCATTTAGAAGATGGGGATTAAAATCATATTGCTTCTAAGGGCTTCTGAGTCTCAAGTAAGCCAATGCTGAAGGCAAAGGTGAGAGCACTTCAGCACTAGTTTAGTGTTTACTGACCTTTCAGAGCCAGTGTCTACTCTATTCTGACTGTGTTCTTTCCTAAAATGTAACTGAATGTATTGCCTTCCACTCTTGGGTAAGCAAATATCCAGTAAATATGCAAGCTATTACATTTATAATGCCTAGATTGTTGGTATTTTCTCAGTGAAAATGAAAGAGAGAAAAAATTTTGGTTGTTTCTAATAACTTAAAAATTGACTTAATACTTTAGGTAGCGTTTTATGTCATCTTTAGAAATAATTATATATTTATCCAAAGGGCTTCAAAAATTTAACTCTCAAGAAAATATGATGATGATAATCAAATTTAAACTTTATAATTAACTATGGCCTTGTGTGAATATATGTGAAATAAAATCTTTACTGACCATGAAAAATTACAAAACATTGATCTGGTTGTTGTCATTAAAATTTGGCATTTTTTTACATGTGTTTATAACAATTGACCAATGCGTTTTTCTCCCTGGCTTAATGCAGATACTTTTCATGTACATTAGTTGTTTGTTTTGAATAAAATAGGAGATAACATATAAAAGAAGTTGAGGTTAACCAATCTTTTCTTTTTATCTAATTATAGTGTGGTGTCAGGTTTTTACTAGGCCTCATCGAAGTTCAGGACTTCAAGAGAAGACGGTGCATAGGTAAAATGACACTGAAAAAGGCAAACTAGAAAGATGACTTTTATTTTTAGCTTCACTGGGAATGGGTCACCCCAATTTGTGCATTTATAAAGCATTTATAAGGCCTTCAAGTGACATGTGGAAAACTTACTTGCTATTGAGTAAACACTTGACGGTATTGAGCAACCTTAAGTATTAAGTGTTACCATGTTCGTGTCAAATAGAGAACACTGCTGGGATTGAAACAAAAGGACACCTTACACTCTGATATGTGTGCAGTGCCTGACTGTGGGGTGGGGATGTGCCACTCACAATACCCCCTTCATAAATAGCATCCCCTAGAGTTTTAAAGCGTATACCTGTGCAGTTGTTCATAGCAGTTCTTCATATTAACATTGGTGATATTTAAGGCAAACATGTTGAAAGAATGGACTGTCATTATCCTGATTAATAACTCAAGATGAAGCAATCTCTCAAGTACAACCTGTATTGGTCAAGGGAAGGCTTATGGTCTTCCCAAAAAGGAGAAAGTAAAGGATAAAGAGGAAATACCTTCTCCAGCAGGTTTCCAGTAAGAACAGACTCCCTATAGCCCTCACCTTCTAAGCTGAGTGTTTAGGCTGATTCAAATATATAATCAGTAAGTACTTCTACATTTCTTTAACTTTCTCATTTCCACTCTACATTTCAAAGGGATATGTCGTAGTTTATTTCTGAAGATTATTATGTCTCATGTTTCTAAGAAATGTATGGAGGGATGGCATAATTCAAATCGTTGGACAATTACAACTCCCTAGTTTCATTCACCATGTAATAACATATTATGTATTCAAGTAAAGGTGCTTCATGGGGATAAAAGAGAATTATAAAGGAAGATAAGATAGTAAGTGTGAATTCAGAATCACGAAATAAACGCTAACTCAAAGCAATTAAAAGAACAAATTGTAATGAGTTATTTTAAAGGAGAAGAAACCAATAAATGTTACAGTCAGCATTTCAATGTACCACCACATTACATGTGAATGTCTTATATACAATAAACGTGAATGGAATTGTAACTCTTTATAATATGCAGTTTCATATTAAAATTACATTAACACGAAATTATGAGTAACCTTCACCCCTGGGAATTACAAGTGTTTATGTTTCTGATAGTCAGATTACATTCTGGATTCAGTACATTTTGCCTATATGTAGCCATGCACCTATTTTGAGTACTTAACTGTGCCATGTATGAAATGAAACAAACATTTGTTTATTTACTTAAAACAAAAGATATATGCTCAAAATGATGTTTATAGCATAAAGAATTAAAATACACTAACAGCATTGGTGAAAGCAGCAAGGGGAAAAAGGTAGAAAAATGTGACCTTCTTAGTGCCACTGAAGTGTTAATAGAAGATGATCATCGCCTTTTCTCCAACTCGCTGGGAAGCGGAGCAAAAGGAACCCTCATGTGGACCCTGCTGTCCATGAAGGACTTAGAAGGGACTCAAGTACTCTTCTGTGAGTGATTGCAAATAGGCCCCTCTCCTGTTTGGCGCCATTTACACAGACAATAAGGAGCCCTGGTGGTGCTGGGGTCAAAGAGCAACAGCTGCTAACTAAGCGTCCCTGGTTCAGTCTCACAGCTCCTCTGGGGGTGAAAGAGGACACCGGTGTCCTGTGCGTGCAGGTACAGCCTGGGACACCCTACGGGGCAGTGCTCCCGTGTCCGAGGACTGCTGGGAGTTGGAATCTATTTGATAGCACTGGGTCTGTGGGTAGAAAGACAATGAACTGGCTCTTCTCCCTGCACCTTGAGGTTTGACCCCCAAAGGGTGCACTTTGAGGACAACTCTAATCCTCTCCCTTCAAATCCAATAATTATAATTATCTAATCCCATGAAGGATATTGCTTCTCTGGTCTCTAAAAGAGATAGTCTGAAAATGCAAAGAAAGACAGTGGAATGGGATTAAAACTGTTGCCTCAGTTTCAGTTTGTGAGACACTGCTCTAATGGGAGTTCTGCTTACATTTTAATTAAATGTGTGATTATGAAATTATACAGTTTAAAACAGCCACGATGAGATCTACAAAAGCATTTAAATGTTTTCTCTTCACCATGAAAGGAACGAATAAACAAGAATTATATAGGCAGGGTGAAAGTGGATGAGTCAGAAATTATACCGAAGAGATCCTCTTATGCTTTCTTATCTTGTAGAGGTGATTATCATTCTTCCATCTTCTCTTTCTAGTTTGTCTTTATGCACATTTTTATAACCCCAGAAACCAGAGGTTAAGTTGCTGAACAATTATCTGAAACCAATTGTCCACAGGGGAGAATATATATCTTACCTGATTTGTTAGACACCCAAATAATTGCTTCTGAAGACACATGGCTTCTATTTCCTACCACAATGGTTAATGGAATCTGCCACAGGTAGCTGCAAAATAGAAGAGTAGCTTTAAAAATACAAATTGGTGTTCATTTGAAAAACATGCATCTTCAGAGGGATTTTTATTAATGCTTTTTAGGGAAGCTACCAAAAACAACAATAAAAAAAGCACTCAGACATCAAAGTAGATTCTAATTCATTGTTTCTATCTCACCAAGAAGACTGTGCACTCAGAAGTTTTCTGTCAATGTAGAAGAGATCTCCTAATAATATACTTTGCCAAAAAAACCCAAAATGTTTGCATTAGGAGTTAAAAGTGGCTAAATACTACAGTATATATTGATTTGAATCTTAAAATAATTCATTTCTATTGTTTTAATATTAAACACTAGTGATTTTATGTATTCACATTTCACCAATTTCTCCTTATTTATTTTATAACTGTTCAGAGAGATATTTTATTATATTTCCATAAGGTTAATATGGCACACATAAGGTGATTCAGGCAAAGAGAATAAAACAAGACTGACAAGATCCCCCTAAAATCCATATAAACACAATGCACCCGACAGGGCACACCTAATGTCCTGCTGATTTAAATGAAATTTCCAAATGGATTGGCCAAGCACCACCGATACTTAATGTTCAAATGTGGGTCAGAGTTATAAAAGAGAAACATTTGATAAGGTTTGCCTTTTATAGTAATAAAAATCAAGGCCTATATGTTTACATAAAGTATCTATTTAATCTGAAAGGCTAACCAGTTAATGATAGATGATTTTACATTGCGTTCAAGCATTATATTTTATTTTCTTGAAATATAACCTGATTCCTTCAACTAATCATTGTGCTATTGCTAAACAGCTGGAAGTTCAAAGCTAAGAACTGTCCCACGGGAGGAAAGTGGGGCAATCAGCAACTGTACACGTTTACAGGGTCAGTAACCCTATGCAGGGTCATGACGAGTCAGAATGGACTTGCTGACGTGGGCCTGTCTTGTTGTTTTAGTTTGCTTTTATCATTGTGTCATTGGCAAGACTTCACAACAAGCGAGCAATGAGTATTAAAGTCATATATTTTGTTTGTGATATAAGAAGCTATACTGTGTCAGCTTCATAACTGGAGAGCGACTGAAGAACTGAGAACCAGTGGAGACGCCGAGTGACTGATCATAAAATGGGCGTCTTTCTGGAGATTTGGGAAGAGCAGTGCTGAATCGGTCCCTCGACACATAATTGTTTTACGTGTCACAGAGTTCATTTCTCACACTCACAATTAATACATGGGAATTCATCAAGAGTAATATGTCAGATGGAAAAGAGGAAAATTCATTATGTCATAACAACTGCTATCCCCAAAGTCAAAAGTCAAAAGGCCATCCTTGACATTCTGAATTTTAAATGATAAGCTGAACTTAATCAGAGAAACATTTCTGAGTGCCAACCATGTGAAGGTACCCTGTTACACTGTAATTGACTCCACATAATCCATCATGAAAGAACCAATTTATTGTTGCCTAACCTGGTTCTTTGGATAGAAGTTAGTGAACAAAACAATTTATGTTCCTTAAGAGAGGCCTCGACGCATGCAATGAAAAACATGTGATAAATATATGACAATGGACACACCGTGGGAACATCACAGCCAGATTATTTTATTATTTTTTAAACAGCATCCCTCACCAAAGATAATTAATCTATTTTGGTTAATTGGAAAAATAAGTTAAGAGGCAATAGTACCTGGATCTAATCTAAATGCTGGATCTAATTTTCAATTTAAAACACAAGTTTATTTTTTGTGTGTACTTGCAAACAATAGATATTGGAGACATTCAATTAATTACTCTCTGTAATTAGACCGAAAGGAACTGGGTGGAGTATAAGTAAAATGAAAGACCAAATCAATTTCTCTGTAAGACATAGACTAACTTTATGAACAAGACTTTATAGGTGTATATCTTCCACATTGAATTGACGATCTAAATTGTGAAGCCAAACAGATATTAATTAAAAAGCAAACAATATATACGACTAAAAACATCTAAAGACCCTCTAAATAAGTCTAAGACTCTAGTAGTATGTAATATTTTAAAAAGTGATTAGAAAAAATTAATGTGTGTAGTTAGATTATGTTCTTGTTGTTTCTGTTTAACTGATCATATGGATATCATATTTTAAGTAACAATAGAAAATTTTCAAAAAATATATCCCTTTCTTCAGTAGTTCTTAAGAATTCTGATTGTACTAACATGGAAAAGAATTGGTACGTTTTAAAAAGTGGAATGAGAAAAATCACACCCAGGAGTTGCTACTAACATTCACGAAGCATTGATGCACACAGGGAAACCCTCCGGAGACTGCTGCAGGCGGGGCCCATAAGGAAAGGGTGAGTGTGCGGACACACAGAATGCCCTGTCGCCCAAGACTCCCAGGAGGTGCCCCATGCTTCAGGTGGTATTAGTTAACAGTGAAATGTATTAAATTTATAATGAAATGAAGGAAAAACAAACTACGAAAATTCACAACTTCCTGTGTACCAAAGTCCTACCAAGGATTTTATGCACTTAAACACATTACTAAATATATGCAATTGTTAGAAATAGCAAAGATTCATTCTTCCTCTACTTAACAGCTAGGATGTACATTTATTACATATGGAAAAATAATTACATTACACATTTAAAATGTTCCAGGTAAGAGGTAATGATAATTGTCCCACAGAACAGTCATGGCAAAGCGAAAGTCATGATCAGTAAAGCTGGGTGCTTTGGGACCTACGGCTGGCCTGTAGAGTGGGGGGCCTTTGGCCACTTAACTGGGTTTGCTGATGCACAGAGCTGGAGCTAAGTGCTTTGGGCTGAACCTTACACAGGAGTGCCATGCTTGCTGGGTCTTTGTTATCACCTGGAAGAGAACTTGGTGACTTCTCCTGACAGGACAACCATGTCCTATGTATTTTTCACCTTGATTGTATGTAACCTGTAAACTTCCTTAAATAAAACCCTTTAATCTCAAATATTGTCTGTGAGTTCCCAGTTGCCCCTCCAATGAACGATCCAAGTCAGTAGCTGAAAAGTCGAGAGCCGTGGGAAACATTTATTTTAGCACGTCAGCAATGTCTCTTCTAGAGACCTCGGAAGGCTTGTACAAGGAGCACACAGACTTGATTTTCAAGCTTTAACTTAACATTAATATAAATTAAGCAATAATCTAAGTGGGGAATAGTAAATTCTCATCTAGAGATGGATTCTGTCCTACTAGGAAAATTATTTTAAATAATAGAATGTCATGTATATATATTTTTTGCTCTGTTTGCCATTAAATGGATTCTGACGCATGGTCCTCCAACAGGTCGGGGTACAACTGCCTTAGGGTTGTCCCGGTCTGCTGTCTTAATGGGAGCACACTGCTCCCCCTTTCTGCCAGGGAGTGGCTGGCAGCTTCGACATGCCATCTTTGCTGGCGGCTGAGCACTTTAACACTACGCCACCAAGGGGATTTTAATTTTCCTCAACATTTTTATATACCAATTTCTCAGATTCAGAACCATCCAGGTGGTTTTATAATGCCAGCAGAAGCTAAGCGCTCTGTGCTAAAACTGCTTACTCATGCTGAGAGACTTTCCCCCGTGAAGAGCCAGGCTCCTGGCTGACACCTCTGATGCAGGTTATGGGCTGGCAGAGTATTTTTGTTCAATATTTGTTCTGTCATCTGGGTGTCCTTTCTGTTTTTCTGCATCGGGGAGGCCTGTGTCAGACTGTTCATTCTCAAAGGCATGGCCCCAATCTGGCTTCGCCACAGTCAAGTCGTTTTTGTGTACTTCGTGGTCCATGCCGAAGCGTGTTTCGCCTGGGGCCAGACGGTGGGTGATCAGGGCAGCCTTTGACAGCTGTGGGGACCCAGAGAAGGGGACGAAGCAGTGACAGGCAGATCCCGACAGGGTGAAGGGAGGAGTGTTATTCTGCGTGTTCGAGCAGTTTAATTGCAAAAGGCAACTCCTCATACCTGGTGAAGGCCTCTCTCTACTTGAGCCTTTAACCTCCATGTGCCCCCATCTTGACGAGAGTAGAGCAAACTGCAAAGTCAGCAGTTTGAAGCCTCCAGCTCTTCCGCTGGAGAAAGAAGGGGGTCCTACTCCCAGCCCCAGCTACAGTCTCAGAAACTCCCAGGCTAGTTCAACCCTGTGTTTAGGGGGGCTAGGAGTCGCCATCAACCTGATGGCGCAGAATTGGGTTTTCATCTGTATGGCAGCAGACCTGCAAGTCTGTCCCCGGCAGCATGGCTGGGTGAGAACCCAGGGCCAATCTTTCCATTCTAACTGCTGTGGAGCCCAGCTCCTTCCTACACCTATAGTATCGTATCGTATACTATAGTATCGTATCGTATACTATAGTATCGTATCGTATTGTATAGTATAGCTGCTGTACCAGTATTTATCTCAATACAACAGTGAAGACTTCATGTTTTCTTAAATGGAGTTCCAATATCAGCCACCAGAAAATGTTCATGAATCTCCCTAACACTTTTATTCACATCAAGCTAACTTGGAGATGCTATTCATTCATGTAAGTTTAAAATATTCCCCACCAATCCTACATAATAATGGATGATGAAGTCCAGCATCCTAATTTCCCAAGGTGATAGGACACAGCATGAGTAAACTAATATGAGCACTTCTATTTACTTATTACTTTTGATCTCTATACTTGCCCTCCCTTCACCCCTCCAATCCCTTACCAGGGCATTCTATATATAAATTTAAAAACTGCCTGATTTGAAGTGTACTTTCTTACATTGACTCAGTCTTTACTGAAACAAAGTAGTAAAAATAAACTAGAAAAATTGGATAGAATGTTTATATTCTGAATTTTAAGTAATTAAATGGGTTCCCCAATGTTAAATTTATAGCAAATCAAAATTCAGGTGTGTTTTCTATAGTTTTAAACACCACATTTGAGGGAAAGAGAATATATTTTCATATTGCCACTTCTACTTAAGATCACCTTAAGGTATTTATTTAGTTTTTGAGTTTTGTTAACTAGGATAATATTTATTATCTAAATACTTTTGATTTGGTTTTCTAGATTGATCCCATTCAATTCACAACACACCTTAACTTTCTTAAAGATGATTAAAAAATATTATAACAAAAAGTAAAATATCATATCTCACATTTAAAATGATTAGAATAATTTAAAATAGTCTTCAATGAAATACCATAAGTGTGCTCATCAATCAGGGGTTAAAATATGTAAGGTATCGGCAGTGAAAGGAATCAAAAATACCATATGGAAATAAAGAAATAAAAAGAGTCTTAACTTATATTTCAGAATTATGTTGTCAAAATTATCTTAAAATATTAAAATTAAAAGGTGAATGGCAAAAAGAAAAGTTCCTATATTCATGTTAAATTAAAAGACAGTCAGTGGTACCTGCTGTTTCGATGTTCAAAGGTTTTGGTCTTAGCACTTATAAATGAAGCGTTGCTGGGTAATGGTTACCCTCTTTTCGGCTGTTGCATTTCCCAAGATGGTGATAACAGGATAGCCCTTCTGGAGCGTCCACTGATCCATGACTTCTTGTATATTTACATATTTTCCATTCCTCTTCAAAGCCTTTAGAACCCAAATTGGATAAATGAGCTTTATAAGCATGAATTATACATATAATTATATTAAATCATTTTCACTTTTACCTTTAATATTTACCTAAATATGAAACATTTCAAGATCAGTGAAGCTAATATAATGTGTTACTAAAATTAATTTTCTCACCTTAAGTTAGGCTTCATGCATATATATATGGAAGTTTCATTAGCATTAATTTTTTTTACATAATGGAGAATAAAATACATTTTACTGGTAAAGTAAATACATGCAGCATCATTAAATATCCCCAGTGTGTCTAGTTGGTATATTTAAATATTTGTCATGCACACAAGAAAACATATTTCCTTAAAAACTTGCAGTATTTCTCACTTTAGCATGACTCACTTCCCAAATATATTAAAATTGTATTCCATAATTATTATCTTTTTAAAGTATGAAAGGCATCAATAACATTAAGTACATTTAAATCCCATTGTATTTTTAGTACATTTTATATAGCTCATTACTATACATTTATAAATAATATGCGACAAAGGAAATAAAAGCTCAAAATGAAAACATACTGTCAGCGTCAATAAAAGTTACCAATGGTTTGGGTTCTTTTTCTTCCTATACTTTACCTCTGAGAAGGCATTCCAGAGATCATTTCTGGCTGCGTTGCCATACTTATGAATGGTTAAATAATCCTACAAAGAAAATAAGATTTGAATTACAATTTAACTGCTAAGCAATTACCAGTTAATATAATCATTTCTCAAATCAAATAAACAATTCTATTTGCTGTGCTTATATTGATACAAAGAGAAATACTCATAAAGGTTTATAAGAATTAAACTATTCAAAAAAACTTAAGCATAGCATATTTTCTAATTAAGTATCAAATAACTTTAATCTTTAAAAATTATTTTTGAGAGTTGAATCATTTATAGATTTGGGGGGGTCAAAAAACATCCCTTCATTTATCATGTCAACCTTGGCTTTTTGAATTAAATTACCTCCCCAGTGTAATATTTTGGGAAACCTTGCCCATCAGGATTTTAGACTGGAATCTAAAAAAATATTTCATGGGATAAGAACAACTCTGACAATAACAAATCTTTACTGCGGTGGATGTCTTTCGAGTTCAGATTCCATGGAAGAGTATAAAATGAAAGCAATGTGTGGTTTTGTGTGACCCTTATCAGAAGGCCTAACTAAGAAAGATTTGGTCAAGTGGGACTGGCTGATTTTTGTCTACGTAGCCAGTGTAAATGAGTCCCAATGGCCTTCTGTTAGTCAAACAGGTAAGAGGTATCACTTTGCCCAAAGAGGACTGTTGTCACAGGCTTTCTAGTGCGAAGGTGCCTATTATCACAGAGATAAACATTGCTTTTCATTGACTTGATGAAAAAGTATTATTAAAAAGAAATTTTATCCTGGTCTAATATGTTTTTAATTTAGGAATTCCCAACTATTAGTTAAACCTACACACTCTCTTTCTAATTTAAGCCTTCCTCCTCTCTGGGAGGCATGGATGCATCGCGGTGAATGCGTCCTCAGTTATGACGACTGGGCACTTCGTTTTCCGATGTCGAAGTGGGAGAAGGAGAAGAACATAGATGATGTTAAGCAAAGTGTCTCATTTGAGATCCTTTCAGCCCTAGAACTTGGAGGTAACAGGCAAATGCTTAATTTACATGCCAGTTCTGAAACTGGGGGGAAAATGCTGACTCCATTGAGAACTTTATGTAAAGTGGGATGCTTTGGAGATAATTAAAGTTGTAGAAGCAGATTTTCTGAAATACAAATTGTAGCACCTGTGACAGATTGAGCTTTTGTGGGCAACTCACATGTTCAGATGGCACCTCCCACTTAATCAGACGCCTGGAGAAGCAACATCCACACTGACTTAGCAATGACAGATTTCTCATCAAGATGCTCTGGACAACTTTACTGCGAATTTAGATCTCCAAAGAACTAATCTGAACCTGGAGTTTAGCTTTGGGTAGGAGAGCTATATGAAGCACTCTCTATTTGAACCCTGGGACTAGGATTTAAATCATTTTCTGATTAGGTGTTAAAATTATTAGAAATTTTGCTTTTAATTTGTTTGTGTGTGTATCTTGGGGGAATCTCTTGAATACACTGAAAAACAATGGACATTGAAACTTATAAATGTATGTGAAACATCTATTTAAATGAGAACTATTATTGTTGAGTTCTGTTTATGCAGAGGTATTGGGATAATAAAAGAGAGGCAGCAAAGGGACACCGACGGATCTGGAAAGGACCGATGCAGGAATACAGGTTTCCCCTTGGGGTGGATCAGAATATCTACAGTCAGTCTACCATGAGATCGGTTGGATCTTAGCTTGATTTTGATCATTAGCTCAATGTCTTTTTTACTCTCCCAATTCTGTATAAGGCTCCAATTTGTTTCTAACAAGCTGAAATGGCAATCAGTCAGGATTAAGAAGGGGGTCTTCATATGCCAGGCTGGATATTCAGGATAGAAATGGTATGTTTTTGTTGGAATCCCATCAGCTTCAATATTCATGGCATTGGAATTCTTCAGATTTCAACTGTCTTTCCTCCCCAAACACATATTCTTTAGTTATCCCAGCCTTTCTCTTATACAACAACGATATACATATGGAAATATATTCTTAGTCTTTGGAGAATTACAAAGAAAATGTGAGGATCATGCCTATTAAAAACCATATCATCTATTTATTCTTTTATTTCCATGAATTGTATAATGCACTTAGTATAGACCAGGAAGGTTTCGTGGGAATGGAGGAACAGTGATGGGCAAAAGGTCGTTGAGAAAAAAATGTAAATAACAAGATGCAATTTGAGTAGGTCCCTGTGACTGAAGCTGTGAAAGTCTTGGACCAAAAATTACAGAGCCAAAGCAATTCCAATGGTTGGTGCATGTTTACATCGAACGACTTTAAGTTCTATTCTAACCTACCAGTAAATGAATATGACAATGATTGGATAAGAAATTTATTAATAAATATAGACACATATATGAAAATCCAATATTAGATATGACATTACAATATAAATGTATAAAGTATAATGCTTTGACATCCACTGTAAGAACAGTGATGGGCTGTCTATACTAGATATTTCAGAAATGAAAGAAGTTGAAAATAATGAAGATGATTAGTTGAATATACTTATGAGACCTATCTAGCAATATAAACTGATTACAAGTTAAAAAGGGATTAACCGAAAGCATATTCTGATATATCTACCTATGGGAAAGCCAACATGCATAGTAGTTAAAAGTGAAGTGAACTACTTTAAAATGTAGTTAAAAGGAAGGTTCAATATTATATAACCCAAACCTCTCTGCCATCAAGTCAATGCTGACTCATAGTGACCCTCCGAGGGTTTCTGAACTGTAACTGTTTGCGGGAGTAGATAGCCCTGTCTTCCTCCCATGTACCTGCTGGTGGGTTTGAACTGCCAGCCATGTGGATCACAGTCCCACACGTAACTACTACACCACCAATAGTGATTGAGGTGATATTAGCTACAATAATCTTCTTAATAAGCTCAGGCTACTGAATAGGAAACTGAATTACGTAACCAACCAAAGGGTAGCATCACTAATAATTAAGGAATGTTTCACATAAAAAACTATAATGTCATTTGCCTCTCTTAACACTGAATTGCTTTATATTCCTTCACTTAATTCACATAACATTGGGATAGGTAATATAATCATTTAAGATATCAGGAAATTTGAAATCACAGACCCTGGTCCATATCCAAACCCCATACATATGTCTACAGCCCAATATCCACTAGATTCCCCAAAGATAATTAAGGGTCATATTCAAAGAAAGCTAAACTCACTCTCCTCCCCCAAACTGTCTCTTCTTGAGGGCTTTTCCCCAATGATGAATATGAACCAAAGAGTCATCTTTCACGCCTTCCTGTCCTTCCCGTCACATTACTGCTCTGATATCCTGAATCTTCCTCTAAGGTGCCACGCTACACATTACAGCTTCTCACCTGGACACAGCGCCTGCCACTGCTTCTTCTCTCTTTCAACCCTACCACACACCACTGTGCTAGCCAGCCAATACGGTGTGCTCAGAAAACACTACACCTTGAGCTCCCTCATGGACTAGCCCCGCTGTACTTCCTCAAGCCTCTTAGCACTTGTTGCCCAGTCTCAGATTAGCTACTTTATTTGAAGATGCCTAATACAATATTTTCTCTATTTCCTAGTTCTCCACTCAAACTTTACCTTTCTCCTTTACTGTGCAAATTCACTTTAATAGTCAAGTCTCAATTTTAATGCATTTTCCCTGAGAATCTTTGCCCACTTCTGCCTCCTTTCTAATTCTGAGCCAAGTACCTTGTACCCTATCAGAAGACATATTAAATCTGTGTTTCAATTGCCTGCTCATTAATTTAACTGCCCACATAATCTAAAAACTCCCTAAGTAAATCCCACCCAAACCATTGGCATCCAGCTGTTTCCACTGCATGGTCGTCCTGTAGGAGGGAGTCACACTTCCGGTAGCATTTCCTAGAATTTTGCTTCTTTTGTTTTACAGAGATCTGCCATGTTTGGTTAAAACTACTTTGCTTTTGGTTAGCACAGAACACTTCCCCACTGCAGGACTAGCGCCTCTCGCCATAAGGTCAAAAACAAAATGGTACTGGTATCCAAATGATTATGATGTATACCACAAAGTAGAATTGCCCCCTTTGGGTGTCTAAAGTTATAAATCTTTACAGGAGCAGAAATCATATAGAGCAGCTGGTACTTTTGAACTATTGACCTTGCACTTAGCAGTTCAATAAGTGATCTAATATACCACCAGGGCTCTATTGTGTAAGGTAAGGACCTGGTTGTTTTGGCTTATCACTGTTTAACCAAACTGTGTTCCCAATATAGTACGCAATAAATGCTCAATCTGCGTGTGTTTTCTGAGGTTCCTTAGTCAATATGCTTTTCTATTACTAATTTGCAATGAAGTAAAAGATTTATTACACTGATAAAAGCAAGAAAACCAAACCCAGTGCCACTGAGTTCATTCTGACTCATAGCAACTCTGTATAGGCTTTCCCAACCACATCTGGACAGGCATGCACAGGCTCATCTTTCTTCTGTGGCTGTTGGGTTTGAACAACTGACCTTGAGATTAGCAGCTCACACACCAACAGTGCTCCTTACTATTCACACCAGATTCGCTCAAATACTCAAACTCATTTTTCTCAGTGTTTATTTGTTATATATAATTTACATTAATACATATGCAGTTCCATATCAAAAGATTTTGAATGATTGAATATAATACCATTTTTGGTTTTCCACTTTTGGCTAACAAGTAGTACAGTTCATAACGTTTCATATATAAAAGCCAGTGGGACTAAGAAAGGCCAGAGGGAAAGTAAAATGTTGAGCTGAGGAAGTAAAGGCCTATTATCTTTCAAGGTTTACATGCAAATAGTTATGGAATGCTTACTCTCTTATTAATGAGTCTTTCCGCGTGTTAGGGCAGCAGATTAGCTGCATGAGTAGTCTATCCCTCAGGTTACAGAGGGACCATTCAATAAAAACCAAAGATGCATGACGTACTTTAGATGTGTTTAGCTGAAAGTAAAACGAAAATTTACCCTATGATGACTTTTCTTTATTTTTTTCCCCAGGATGACTTTCAAAGTGATAAAAACGTGTCCCGTCCTCTAAGAAAAGGAAGATTACAGTAGAGGTGCAGCCCCTCCCTCCGGAGCACTTCACTGAGCCCCCTTAGTGGAATCTTTCCTCCAGTTTGGGCTCTTAGCAGCTGAGGCCCAAGCACAAGATTCAGATATCACAGTCGGCAGAGACAGAATTGTTCCTTCCATCAGATGTTAAAGACTCAAGAGACCTTTGCTTCAGATCCTGCAGCCAATACCTCAAATTTCTCCTTTATCAGAATTTTATGATGTCATGAATTATACATATTAGGATTATTTAGTATATAATTTAACCAACCTAGCTAAAACATGCTTCTGATGCACTAAGCAGTACCATTTGGATCTTGCAAAAGGCAGAATCCAGTCCTTAGCAGGATATGGCTGCCTAGAGTAGGTGAAGGTGAGACGTTGAACAAAGTCAGAATTCAGTTCATGAGTAAAAGGGAAGACTCGCTCATGAGCACACCACGAACAATGCTTTCTACAGTGAGACCAGGCCCCATGTTGCACGCAGTGACTCTGCTATGAGGATGTCATCTACTTGCACGACTAGTTTGAGAAATGATAAATAAATTCAGGCATTGATTTTTTTTTCCTGACTGTATGGCAGGAAGGTTGAAACAGGTTTAAAACATTATTTCTTTCTATCACGATAAAATGTGCCTTGAACAATTGATACCAAAATATGTCAGTGTTTGGCTTTCTGACATTTAAACAGCACTTTTCGATGGGGGCAATAATTCAATACGGACTTTTATAAGAGAGCAAGGAGAGGGACACAATACTACAGGCACACTTGCCACTCTCTCTGGTAAGAGAGGATGGGCGTGCCCCCTGTCCTCAGACAACCCCATGCTCCCTTCGAGGTCTGTGAATGCCCGTGGAGTAGAGCAAAGAAGGGAAGGAAGATCATTGAAATGTATGTCCTGTCTTGGTGACAGGAGCTGGGTGGGGGCCATGTCAGCAACTGGATCTGAGAGTTCTGTAGCTCGACTCTGGCTGCCTCTCTGTATTTCACAGAACCCTTTAGTTACTACTCTATTTCCAAAGCCCAGCTATTTAGACTTTCTTTTGACCCAATGCGCTACCTTTGAACCCTGCACTAAATTTGTTCTGGATAATACAGCTGGAATTTGCTTCTGTGGCTTGCAACTCCAAACCCTAACTGATAGAATACTAAAAGGTGCCGTAAGCTGAACAAACAAAACAAAGATATGGCTAAATTTCCCTAATAACCCACCAGCTTTTGTGTGTGTTATAAAATGGACTCACTGTCAACGAGTGGATGACTCCTCACAGTAACCCAGTAGCACGGGGGACCTGCCCCTGTGTCTCTGAGACTGTAACTCTGTGAGTCACAGCCAACACAGAACCCCTCCACCACCAGGGCTCCGCATAATAAGTATCGGGGAAAGTTTTCAAAAGAGGCAGACCAGAAGGTTAAAGTCCACACACACAAACCTGTACACACACAGAAACTGAAAGGGATGCAGCCTGTGCAGAAGCTCTTAGACGGAGGTG
The DNA here is from genome assembly GCF_050624435.1 of Tenrec ecaudatus. Classification (NCBI taxonomy): domain Eukaryota; kingdom Metazoa; phylum Chordata; class Mammalia; order Afrosoricida; family Tenrecidae; genus Tenrec; species Tenrec ecaudatus. The sequence continues at coordinate 176,277 of NW_027458049.1, forward strand.
CACATAAAGCGACAGCGACGACAGTGCATAATTATAATAAGCTACTTTCTTGTCTTTACAAAAGCTTCCACAGCCGGGGTCCATAAGCAGAGGAAGGACCACGAGCTCCGGACTCCAATCTGTGCCAGTGTGTGCACTGTGAGAGTGTGGTAACCTGAAGGGGTCCATGAACACCACCACCACAGATTACAAACTGCCAGGTCACAGCAATGTCACCGAGAGTGGGATAAAATCTATTGGAATGCTGGCCTGTGCCAGCATTCAGAGGATGTCTCTACAATCCCTGACCTTGAACGAAAGCAGCAAGGAGACTCACACAGTGACAGATGACAAAGTAAAATACCACAAAGCTGGAGTATAGACCAGATGCTATTTTAGGTAATATGAGAAGACTAGTTAGAGATTATGAGATTATGTAAAATGAGCATCAAAGCAGTGACAAAGCATAAAACAAAATAAAAGCAGTAAAGTTCACATTTTCATTATCAGAGAGAAGAACAGAGGAGGAAACAGAGGCACAGGTATTAATTGTCCCTATTTACCATTCAACTGTGGTCAAGCTTCCCAGAAGAACATTTGATCTCTTGGAACCCTTACTCACTTGTCAAGATCTGGAGGTTTCCAGCCACCATAAAACAGCAAGGTGCCATTTAAGAACAAAGCTATTTAAATATGCAGAACAATCGCTGAAAAGTACTTTATTGTTGATATGTCATTCTGATTCTGTGGGTTTTTTTTAATGTGTGTTTATGCCAAAAGTTATCTCCCTAAGTAGTTTGATTGGCTATAGGAGGATCCAGATATTTCTCCAGGAGCAAAATGCAATTTTGCACGTTTAAAAATTTCATCATTCTACTTAATGAGTATTTTAAAACTCATACTTTCATGATAAGCTACTCAGTATGGCAGACGATTTTCACTCAAAATAAACTGTAAGTCCATGAAGATTTTTAGTTGTCTATTCATTTGATTTTTAATTAAAGACAGCGAAACATTCTTATACCAGGTTTGTTTTTATATGTATTTTATGTATTAATTATAGATCAGACTCCAACATGCAGGCACACCAGCAGAAAGGCAGTTATTTCTATTTTGGGATGTGTACTGTGTTCCAGAACAACCTGACAGGGTCCTACACCTGTAAGTGAAATAGTGTGAAAGTAATAGTCTGTTGGGGTGCTCTGGAGTACTAAAATAGCCCTACTTCTCACTTTCACTGCGAGAGTGAAATATTACTCAGACATAAAATGTATCTATTGGTAAAACTGAAGTTTGGGAACTGCCTTTGCTGAATGCCCTGGTAAAGGACTTAGACCACTACAAGCTTACCAAACAGACATATTTGGTCTTGGCTGGCAAAATGCACTATTTCCTAGGAAACAAGAGGGCACTGACGTTAAGTCACGTCTATGACCATCACCGCCCCCACCCTACTCTTGCTCAGCACCCAGTGCAGGAGACTACAGGAAACGAAAATGCATTTTAATTGAGAGATATTGGATGTGCACAGCAAGGAAATCCTTGGTAAGATAAATATATATGGTGGCACAAATATAACAATTGTGAGTTTATCTCAGGACTAAGCAGTGTGGTGTTTGTTTGTTTGTCAGTTTCACAAAGACTCACTACGAGTCAAATTCAACTCAATGACAACACACTCAGAAGAACTGGGTAAGGAATTTGGCCCTTACCAGTCATCTGATAATATTAATGTATACCTTACAAGCATGTGCTCAGAAAACAGTATAAATCTTTAGAAAAATATACATGATGCAAAAAAGATCAGGATACATTAGAAACTTTATGAGCAAGCTCAAAAAAATACTATCTGGGTTGAACCTCTCTCTGTTCAACTTTACTTCCAAGAGAAGTCAAAATGTTCCAGAGGGCCAATGAAAGGAAATTATACGAATTAACCTAAAGGAGAAAAATGCTTGGATAAAAAAAAATCACATCAATGTCAATGAGGGGAAGGGCAGAGTTGAGACCCAAAGCCCGTCTGTAGAAAATTGGACTTCCCCTCACAGAAGGGTCACGAGGAAGAGATGAGCCAGTCAGTGTGCACATACTTTTTCTCTAGTTCTTTAATGCTTCCTCCGTGACCCCCACTCCCCACTATTATGACCCCAATTCTACCTTACAAATCTGGCTAGACCAGAGCATGTACATTGGTACAGATAGGAGCTTGCAACACAGGGAAATCAGGACAGCTAACCCCCTCAGGACCAATAATGAGAGTAGTGATACCAGGAAGGCAAGGGGAAGGTGGGGGAGAAAGGGGGAACCGATCACAATGGTCAACATATAACCCTCTCCCAGGGGGACAGACAACAAACAGAAAAGCAGGTGAAAGGAGATTGGTGTAAGACCTGAAAAAAAATGACAAATTATCAAAGGTTCATGAGGTAGGGCGCGTGGGAGAGGGAGGGAGGAAAATGAGCTGTTACCAAGGGCTCAAGTAGAAAGATAATGTTTTGAAAATGATGAAGGTAACTTATGTACTAATGTGCTTGACACAATGGATGCATGTGTGGATTGTGATAAGAGTTGTTAAGAGCCCCCAGTAAAACTATTAAAATAACAACAAATTAAACACAAAAAGCACGGAGGAAAAAGTTGAAGTCGAAACTTTATACCTGAAAAAAACTAATTCCCCTCTGAGTTTAAGAGATTTCCTGAAGTTGTAAGGCCTAGCACATGTAGTTATGCAGCCATTTACTGAGATGCCAGGTTTGCTAGCAGCTAGCCCAGAAAATGGGCATACGACATTCATTCTCGCCATACCTCTATGTACAGACACTGACCTCAAGAGGAGAGGTTTGGAAAGACGTACAGGTAACACTTAAAAATACGCACTATCTCCACTTCTCTCCAATACCTACACATTCCATGACATCAGGACCTACGACTGCCTAGCAATGTAATCGAGACCAGAAGGTTCCGCCCCACATGTTCTAGATTGGTAAGGTTTCCTTGAACATTTTTACATTTATGGGCTTAAGGACACTTCTATAAGGACATTAAATTTCTTATATTCTCAGAGGCAATTTCTTTTCTTCAGTGCTAAAATCATACACACTATACTAGTTTATTATTTGTGTTCGTATTGTTAATGTGTGTGAGATACTTTCTGTCTTCTTTTTCCTTAGATTTCATAGTTCATCTTAATCAATTCTTGGCAAATAGCCACCTCAACTTTTCAGTTCTGTTCTTCAATTATACTAGCTTGGCAAAAAAACAATTCCAGATGAATTCAAGTATTTTTCTTCTCTAAACCCGCACTCGTGCAGCTGAACGTCACTGGAGAAAATCCTGTAATTAAGCAGATTCAGTCTATGATACGTTCATAATCACCCAGCTCAAAGAGGCAATCAGTAGTTAGTAGGTGTGCCTCTTTATTCTCAGACCTACATGCTCACATTTCACCTCTCATCCTCAGCTTTCCACTACAGACCCTTGCTCAAACAACACTGAAAAAAAGCACAATTAGAAAGGAGCTCCCTCATCTCCCCACTACCAGATTTTCAAGTTTATTGAAAGCATCTTTCTACTATAAAAATTAGTCCCTTCACCACCGCAAGGACCGAGATGCCAGTTTTCTCTTCTTGAGCACTACCAAATTCCTTTTCTTGTTAGTACAACGGGCTCCCATATTGAAGTAGTCAATAAAACAAAAGCTTTCTGTGAGTCCTTATATCCTTTATAGCAAATTACTTCACTTTTCTAATATCCTTCTTTTGCAATTTTTAAAAAGTATGCGCTTATACCCATTCCACTCAACCTAATAAAATTGCAGTCTTCCAAAAGAATACGTTTCCATTTTTCCCCTACTCCACATGTATCTTACATTTAACCTTGCTGCTCGCTTTCTTGTTGTTGAAACGTGTTTCTCTCCAGGCACTGGTGACACTGCACACTTGGTACTCTGCCTGCCTTGGCAGCTGCTCCATTTGGATCTGAGGTGGCCCTCCCTCTTCTCGGAACCCCCAACCGGTACAGTCCTTCCCGGTTGGTCCCAGGCCCTCAGACAGGAAACCGCAGAGGCGTCCTTGACTCTGTTCTCTCCCTCTGCTCCCACACCTCACTCTTCGTCCAATGTACGCCAAGTCCCCGCTAATTGTACCTTCAAAATACATTTTGAATATGTCCCTGCCTCTGCATACCTAATTATGCCATATCCAACCTTTCATCCTCTTTTACCAGATACTTAAATTCCCTTCTAATTTTATTAGCCAGTTACCGTAATGGTAGGCTGATTCTTTCAAGGCCACTGCAATATTTGCAGAAAGATAGAGAACATCCCAGTTTAAAACCCTTTAAGAACACCCCACTATACTTAGGATAAAATCCAATTTTCTCCACAAAGTCTATTTGGATACCCCATGACGGGCTCCTACCCGTACCTCTCCGACCTTGTCTTTTGTCCTTCCAACTTTTCTCAAGCACCTTAGCTTGCTTCCTTTGACATGCTCAATTTTTCTTACCTTTTGCACAAGCTCTTTCCTCTTCCTGATGATCTCCCCTCAGCCCTTTTATATCCCTCAGAACTTTGTGTATCATCCATTTTCTGAAGAAAGATCTTCTAAATACCCGATAAAGTTACCTCCTCTCACTCCCTCGTAGCATTTAACACAGTTAGCACCATATATTTGTCTTTGAATCCTTTATCATATTTTATGATTCATGGAAATGTATACTATACCTGCTCTATACAGCATGCACTAAATACTCACTACTTACCGTAAGTACATAACAAGAATGTATAGAATAAATGATATTTAATGGGTCATAAATATGGGCTGTAGAAATAACTAAGTATAGCTTTTAGTATAGGAATAAAAACTATAATTTTGTTCTGTTAGCACAAAGTATTAACAGGCAATTTTTATATTTAAATGGTTAGTGTTCTTAAATGTTTTTAAAAATCACAGGTGGAGGCCTTGAGCCAACAAACAGATGGTGGCTATTGGAGATTGCTTACAAATGGAATCATATTGAGGAAAGCAAGTGATGCCACCATTTTTTGTCTTTAAAATATTTATTATGATTTACATGAAAGTTTCCAGAGCAAATTCATTTCTAATCCAGCAATGCATGCATGGGGAGTTCCCTGGCCCGGGGTTACAATTCTCACAAGGTGTCAGCACTTCACACATTCCTGCCTTGGTTTTCCTGTTTTCATTAGCCATGGTTTGCCCCCTTTCTGTTAGTTTACTGGAAACAATTCTGCTTGATTTTGCTTTTAGATAAATACTATCTGTTCAGGTGTATATACTTGATTTTTCTGAGGGGCATGTTAGTTTCACCCATGTGTTATTGTTCACACACCAGCTGAAAGGTGGTCTCAGGCTTGGCTTCAGGTCTGAGTTAAAAGAATGTCTGAAGGCCATAGCTTGCAGGACCCACACTCTCTTTGTTCAGCCAAGGTGAAGTTGTGTCTTTCTCAAGACAGACTTAGAAGGTAGAGGAGAGCTAAAGCACGATTACCATTGACCGAAAAGAGGTCTTTCAACACATTCGATCTTACTGTAAGTTTTCAAACACGTGACCAGGAGCAGTATTTACAGATTTCTTTTAAGTCACCAACTTACAAAATGTCATCTTTCATATGATTTTAGATATTTGATATCCCAGGGGAGAAGGATATTTTCAATATAAATGTTAATGTTCAGTATCTGTAGTGCATATGCATTTGTACAAAGTTTTGAAAAGGAGAGTAAAAGCTGCAATTTTAAGTGTATAAAACACAAGGCTAAAATCTTCATAAAAGTATAAATAAAATGAATGTGTTGTTTCTATTAGGTGCCATCAAATCAGTGCCAACCAATAGCGACCCGATTCACATACAATGAAACACTGCCCTGTCCTGGACCGTGCTCACCATTTCGCCTTGGTTTGTACCCAATGTTGCAGCCACTGAGTCAGTGCATCTCCTTGAGGACCTTCCTCTTTCCACCGGCCCTCTACTTTACCAAACATGATGTCAGTTTGTTTGTAAAAAGTATGTAAGGATCTAGGATGAACGCTTGAAGTCCTCATCTCTAAGGAGTACTTTGGGCGTACTTCTTGCAAAACAGACTTTTTAGTCCTTTTGGGAGCCTGTGGAACTTTCAAAAATGTTCTCACCATAATTCAGATGCATCAATTCTTTTTTGGTCTTACTTAAGCAATGTCCAAATTAAAAAAAGGAGAGAAAAGGGTGCATCTTTAATAGTAAAGGCTTTTTGGTTGATTACAAATAATTGTATCCTTACACAGAAACGCATTGCTACTGTATGGATTCCAATACCTAGCGACCGTCGGTGGGCACTGACGCCCTGTCCCGGTCAGTCTCATGGCTGCACTCCCTACAGGGGCAGACGGCCTTTCTTTCTCCTGAGAAGAAACTACGAGGTTTGAACTTTGGACTCTTCAGTTAGCACCGAAATGCTTAAGGCATGGCTCCATCCATATAGCTGCAGAGGTCACAGGAAAGCTTGCAGTTCAGAAGCACATGGTAAGGATTCCGTGTGTAAGCCTTCCAATAAACAAATTCAGTGACAAAAAGTAATCCCTTTTTATTTAGAGACATAAATAGCCATGGCTATTTAAGTTTTAAAAGTATTTGTTACACATGAAACTATTTTCACATCAAGCAATCTTTCAATAAAAATCAAATGTTTTTCTCTTTTACATGTTCATTAATCTTGCCTTTGTAATTTAACTTGTTAATAAATGCTAATTTGGTAAAGTCCAAATGGCTAGAACCAGTTGTGATGAATCGGTTTTGTAAGACTATCATAAGTATCATCACAAACAATGATTACCAAGCGGTAACTCTTTTCCCTATCACATATATAAAACTGTGCCGTATTTTAAATGAAACAGAGAGACATTTGAGCAGAAACGGTCCATGGCCATTCATTTTAGATTAAGTGTGACTGAGTCACCATCAGGACGGAAACACAAACCATCTCCACAGAAAGGACCTTAACTTTGACACACTGTGTCTGCTCTTCTATTACTATCTGAGTTTTCATTTT